>NW_018479463.1:0-7369 GCF_002113885.1 Mizuhopecten yessoensis | reverse complement strand
CTACTTTTGCATTACATGTAGTTCAAGTTACTTTTGTTACAAAATTATTTCTTTGTCATTTGGCAACATCGATAACATCAGTTTTTATATAACTCAGGTGACCGTTAAGGCGCATGGGCCTCTTGTTACATTCCTTGACAGTTCAACAGTGTTGGAGCATAATCGATACATGTAGATGACGGGATATTTTATAGTTGTCTGTGACTTAGATCAACAGTCAGGTAAAAGTGTAACCAAATTAAATGTTATGGTTGGTATTGGAATTTAGTAGGTCTGATGTTACTGATTTTCTTGACAGATTAAATTAAACTATTTTTTCACTTCTGATTCGATTGTCATTTTAAATGTCGACACAGTATCTATTTCCTGCATACCTGACAGACATATCTGCTTTTTTCTGAAGTGCTGGATAGGAAGATTGCCTGCAAGTGCAGGTTAGTACGGTACCACGTTTCTTTTTCGTAAAGGGAATTAACTTTTGTTTTGATGACATCTCGTATGTCCTGTCAAATACACTCCGGGGTGGACGTACACATAATGGTCGTCAGTGTTTGGTTCAGACTCAGCTGTTATAAAGGAAACATCGTTGACGTTAATTATTGCCCTTGTTCATGGGACTATTTTGTCTTGCATTGGACCTCATTTACTTTTTCACATAAATTAATTTGCGCACATTTTACAAACATGCTAACAGTAGAACAGCTTATTATTATTTGTATTGGATGGTTTGCAAGAAACTGTTCTTTCCCTGATGTGGGATAGAATAAGGTTGTTCGAACCATCGGGATTAAATTTTGGACGAACAAGTCTCTTGGTAATGAACTCTAAAATGTGAGTGAAACAGATTTATCGTAAACCCCAGTTTCTGGGCTTTGCAGAAAGCACTGTACTACCCGTGACAGAGAAACAGAATCAAACATAATTGATAACAGTCACTTTGATTTAATAAAACCAGTTTTTGTGTTTAATATATATTAAAGAATCTCGTTCTTGATTATCAACAATTTGTTTATCGATCGGTTAACACTGGTGTAATCAATATCAATTAGTGTTTAACAGTCATATTGTTCATTAAATGACTCGTTAGATTAAAACAGAAATATGATGCTATAAATGAGTCATTGATGCCGTAAAGTGGCACGCAAACTTCTGAATTTGACCTGCGATCATCTTATAAAGTGGACTATATATTTCCTCGGATGTATATTTTAGATTCCAGCTACAGTATGGCATGCGGAAGTACATTGCCGTTTGACGTACAATAAAACGTATGGTGTATCGTGATTGAAATGTTTAGCATAGTTCCACATGTTCATGATAGTTATTATGCCGAACTTTGTGATAGTTAATATGCCGAACGCCTGTCAGAGTTTGACTTTTATTTCCCGAAGACGTATTATTATCAACATTAATTATCCGGATCAAACAGAATCAAGCCAATCTGACTGAATTTAAACCGTCGTTAGATTTATTGTGTTTCCCTATTAACGAGTTTCATTTCCCAATTAGCTACTAACTTCTACCAGAACCGTCGCGCGTGCGCACTCTTCATGTAACAGGAATTATATCCTCATGATGACTAGAAAAAGTGAAAAATGTCGGTCATGGCAGATTCCTAAAAATACCATTACAATAACTATGATAAATCTAATTGAATTTTACGATGAAGGGTAATCAGAGAAAGCTCAACTCGATGAGAATATGATTTTATCTCAACCGCTTTCAATATTCTTTAGCTTAATCTTTGCAGAAATACCTGCTAAAATATTTCGACAATTTTCTAAGAAAAACACCATAAAAGCATAACAAACTGATCACAGTTAAAACAATTGTCCGGTCAATATTTTTGACTATTGCTTAACAAACTGTGATATTGGCAGGCAGCGACGCTCAATTGTTATTCAAATGTTCTGTTAACATTGCACCTGTTCAGCAGACGACATCGTCATATCGCAGTCTCGGAAACATTTCATCTGTTCAAATCAAACAAGTAGTTGAATTAGTTTTTACTGTTAAATGATAAAGCATGACTGTGAACAGGGTACTTTTACGACAGTGTTTTCGTCACGCTTTTCACTGTAAAAGTGAATGTACATACAAGAAATTACCGCGAACAACTTTAACACAAAAGCAAACATTTATATCAAAATTACTATTGCCTACCCAGCTAAAGCAAAACTGCCTTTTTTGTACTGCAGGTTGGTTTTACATGGTTTAATGTCCTATCAACAGCTAATGTAATTTAAGGACTAAGGACGTGCCTCCATGTGTGTTGTGTATGCATTTTTGGAGGTAGGGTATGCTTGCTGATTGCCTTTTGATAGTGCAGATATGATGCCAACTTTAGAGTGCTACCTCACTAAAATACCATGCCGAAGGCACCTAGCACAGCAGTCCGCCCGGTTACGTTATAGTAACAAGTTGTTGCCATTGTCCAACATGCTGAGCGTTAAGCCAGAAATACCAACTACCAATTTTTAAGAACTAAGATATGGTCCGGCCTGGGGACAACCCATTGCCTACCCCACTTGGGCGAACGCTCAACATTATCGCCAAATTAAGGTATTACCAAGCGAGACGCTAAGGAATAAAAAATTCTGCAAGGGGTACCAACATTTGTCGACTCTTAAGATACATGCAGTGGGTAACACCATCTGTATTATTTTCTCGATCACAGAACAGCAGGAGTGAAATACTGCGAGATGTTGTATTTGTATAAGTAAACGCGAAAACAACACTGTGCGAAATCGACCGAAAACGATTATCGTTCATAAGGATCATTTGGTTATTTTTTAAGTGTAAATTAACAAATAGCTTACGGACGAAAAACGTTATTCATAAGATCCGTTTTTTTAATATCACAATCCTATGACTGAAACGTGTTGGTTTTTATATTATCACTAAAAATGCAAACAAGGTAATACCTATTTGAAAGTTTAGTATGTTGATGTATAAAAAATAAAAATAAATCACTGCATCATAAAACGTACTGTACGGCCAATTCGTCTATTTGGGACCTATAAGATTGTGTTTGCCTCCTTGTGATAGTGCAGATGTGATGCCGATATTTTAGTGCTATCTCAATGAAATATTATGCCATAAGAATCCAGCACAGCATTCCGCCCGGTCACATTATTTTGACAACTGATGAACTAGTTGTTGTCATCACCAAAAACGCTGAACGTTTAGCAGAGAATACCAACTACCATTTCAAGGACTTAGGTATGTTCCGGGAAGGGAACAACCCATTGCCTATCCCACTTGGGCGAAAACAAAAGAGTAAAGAAAAAGGCGCATATTAAGCTCTTTATAACACTGCAATTTTCAAACTTTGCATACAACAGATAAGTTTTACGATTTACGATTTTCATGCAAACCGGGGCAGAATAAATTCTAGTTACAATGTGTCACATTATTATGTCTGTTATATATCTTAACCTTATGTGTAACACAACAGAGTTTGTTGAGCATAATAACAGTATACAACATAAATGTAAGAAAAACGCATGCATCAAAATCAAGTGTGTAATAAAAGAATTTGTCACACATATGACATTGTTTCATGTGGTACGTTTGTTCAATGATTGAAAGTTTTTTTAAGTTGTCCTCAGATATGAATCTCAATATAGACTCTGTTTGCGCAATCGGAATGAGAGCGGACCCCTTTGTGAAGAGGCAACGATCCTTCAACGCCGCTGAAAACAAGTATATGCTCCCTCGCATGATCACATGCTGTCTCTTACTCTTTTCCACTTCCGCCTTTTTTTCTACCTCCCATATACATTTATCATATTCATTTTTCGGTCGGTCTTTGCGACTCAATCTTAAGGACCTTTTTCTATTTAAACCTTCTCAAACGATTTTTGATGCAGACAGCTGCATACAGTACTTAACGTTGGTTGCCAAACTCACGTCATAACGCGTCCTGGTGCCTAACTTATTCATGTATTGTTGGCATTCCGTGGAATCTTCATTCAAAGACTACAGGCTAACGATACCGCGTCTCTCAGATCGATCGTGACATCCGACGGCGCGCAGACCCGCAGTGTGTTGTGGACACTCATCATGCATCTGTCTACAGATGAATTTAAAGAATACCCCGTACCAAAGGCCAGTGGCATCCTGTCAGTACCGACAGCACCGCTAATTAATCCGGGAAAGGAGAGAAGTTGAGGAAATTTTTCTCATCGTTATCTTTACGTGTCATTTAAAAAGCCCGAACCATGTTGGAAAACCTCAAACAGTAAAGTCAAAAGCAAGCCAGTCTGACGCAGCTATTAGTTTTTAACAGTTAACGCGACAGTTTGAAAATAAAACAAGTTACCAACCAGACATTTGGCGTTGTTATTACACTCAAAACTCTATGACCGGTATTGATTAAACTCAAAAACGTTAAAACGGTTCTCGCATGAGAACACGAACTCTGCACTGTGTCTAAATTGGTTGGTCGGGGCTAGCTTGGTTCCCTAGAGAAGGCACTGTTTTAACCTGATAGGCTGCAAGATTTATGCTGGATGATTTTTACAAAAGTTATGGCTTTTCACGCAAGTTAAATCTGTAGGTTTGAAACCGAAGCTATTCAGAATTTCAGGCATCGATGTAACTTGAGTAGTTTCAACCCATGACTAACCCCACATCTCGCCAAGGATTATGGTTATGGCCACATTGTATTTTTATGAACAGACTAACACTTAAGATAAACTATTATTATCTATTTCGATCAAGATTTCGTACATAACCCCCACTCCGTATATATATAAATATATATGGTACCTCGCGCAATGCACGAGATCCTAGGTTTACAGGTTCAGTGGGCTAAGGTAGCAGGCGGTATCCAATCTGGTTCTCATATATTGATTCATTGCTATTAACTTTTTTTGTGGGTCGACACACTGCTACAAGCAGATGCAGGGTGTGTGTTTTACCATAGTCTCTTCAATGTAATGTTCGGCAAAATAGTGTATAAAATAGCTGCTAATTCCTTTCCTATGCGCTGCGCACGGCGAAGATGTGTTCTTAATTAACACATTCAGGAATGTTCCTATTTGTATTCCTTGGTGTTACCGGTGGTGAACGCGCGTGCCGGTGTGTGAGAAGCGCGTGAGGTGTTTTCTCCTTACACCTCTCCTTCCTTCTGTTCCCCCATGTTTAACAACGCATTAAAGTCAAGTTTCAGAGGTCAATGATTGCACGGCGACAGATGGTAAAATAGACGCAAGCAAAAAACCGGGAAACACGTGCATGGACCGTGCGAATTGAATAACCCACACTCGTTTTTCTGAGTTTTTGATTACTGGGTGCTTCCTTAGGGTCACTTTCCTTTTGTACAGGGCAATGTAATTGCGTTTTAACGCTTACATTTCTACGTATTGAAGTGTTTATCTAAAGCAAAGTGTTGCATGTACATACAACAAATCACATTTGTGCTAGCGCCATCTCTTTAACATTTCTGATATTCAATTTCTTCGAACCTTTTTGACAAATTCCTACCTTTTTGTGTCCAAAGAGAACTTAAAGCTGTATTTTTATAAATCCATACGTATTGTTTTAAAATGCTTTCATCCTGCAGACTTTAATTTAAGGTTCTATGGATGCTTTTCCTTAAGTTTCCTGTTGGTTGAGGGTTTCTCAGACTTCTAGTTTAATATGGTGTTTCTTTAGTCTCTGGTTTAGTTTGGCGTTTCTCTACAGCCTGTTTTTGTCTGACGTTTCTCTATTGTCTGATTTATTCTGGCGTTTCTGTAACGTTTGGTTTTAGTAAGTGATTTTCTCACATTTCTAGACTTGTTTAACATTTTCTACTGTTCGTATTTGGTAACTATAGAAAAGAGTTTGTCTGCTGTAAGGGTACGAGGACGCGTTAATATCCATGCAGAATTTTGACTCACAAAACTTTATGATTCGAATGTCTTCTCTCGTCACCACTCTTTCCTTAAGCGATTGTCAGAATGATGTATCCGGGTGATGTTTTTTTTTTTATATTTCGGTGTACTGCTCTGTATAAAATGTGAGTTTTCCTTGAGATTGCACTATGAAACGACTCTTGAATGACACCATCGCCAATGATATCGTCAAACGACTTCAACTACATGTGTTTAACCAGTAACGAACACTATATGGACTTGTTATATAATCTGCCCTGGTCTGTCACTACTCTATTGTCCTTTACCCGCAGTGTGCCCTCTTTGATTGCTATATGTGTAACGGCAATTTTAAACAGAAATATAAATGTATATAAATATCTGTGCTCTTATCAGTCTTAAGATGAACATGGATATATGATGCAGAGCATACTAGCCATTGCGTGATCGTGATCGTACAGAGACTTTAATGTTAATGATTAAAGGGAGCATTAATCTCCCATGAGCTTAAATTCTTCTTCTGAATTAGTGTAATAGCTTTTGAGTAAGCATTACTTACCATTTATGAGTGAGAATTATCACCTTTGAGTATTTCCACTTATGGTCGTTCCTAATCATATATGAGGTAGAATTACCACCTCTGAGTGAGCATACTCACGTTTGAGAGAGCATACTAACATTAAATTAAGCATAATTATTTTTGAGCCATGACCCGTCTTGCACATACTTTCTGCATTATTAAAGCAATGATGTAAACACCTTTCTCTCTATCATATCTTAATATACTCACATATTTATATTTACGATAAACCACCCTGTAATAATCGAGGACGCACAGGCCCTATCTAGTTCAGATTCTCTACTCAAACCTACATATCGAACACGACGAGTCCAATGCGTCTTTAATAAGCTAGCTTGGATATGTTAGATCAGGGACTCGGGCGCCGCAACAATAGGCGCTGTCAAATCAGACGTCTGTATCAGACATCTCGCTCCCACTTCTCGTTCAGATACACGGTTAAGATGAAGAGATTTACATGCATGTTTTATAAAACAGAAATGAAACATGGCATGAAGAGGAGAGAGGTGGACTTGCCTTGTACCCACTCGTGTTCGACAGCCCAGCTTCTTCAAATCTACATGTATGATTTATACCATGCCGCGGGAAAGGGTTATCTCGTAAATACTTATGTTTCGCAAATGTATGTTGTGAAGTATCTGTCAGGTTTTGTTAATATCGAGTTCAAATCTTTCAGTAATGTGGCAAACCTTAACGAAACTGTTTAAACGAACCTTAGATATTGAAGGACTGTTATTGCACAGTATCAAACCTCTTTAAAATGAGCGGTGAGTTAAAATAGAAAACAGTGAAACCAACAATTAAAATGTGATAAAATGAAACAAGGCATTAAATAGGTCCAACACCATTAATCGGGAAACTATAAACAAACACAAGAGGCCCAGGGGGCCTGTATCGCTCACCTGGTTGTTTAAGCAATCATGGCACA
>NW_018479462.1:0-7359 GCF_002113885.1 Mizuhopecten yessoensis | reverse complement strand
CCCAGCCACTTATGAGCTGTTAGTGCATTACAGAATAGACAACTGAAACAGAAATCTAAGTCCTGAAAAGAAACGAAACCAGACACTGATATTATATCTAGAATGTATTCTGTTGTCGTATAGTGAAATACAAGTACTAAGTATGTCCACCTTTTTAAATATTCCCAATAATTTGAGATATATATTTTTCTTTTTCTTTTTCTAACCTGGATTAACAAGGAGAGCCGAGCCCTCTAGCATTTTTACTTCATTTAATCATGATTATTTATTTTTCTTTGATTTTCTTTGTTGAACATAATTCTACAGAAATATATAGATTAGTATAAATATAATAACACTAAACAAACTTTCCTTTTTATTGAAACAAGAGGCCCAAAAGGGCCTGTATCGCTCACCTGAATATTTAAGCAGTCATAGCAAAATATTCTCATTAAATATTATATTGCACTAAAAGTATTTCCCTCCCAAACTTTGTTGGCTTCATCCGTTGAAACTACCAGCAAAATATCATTATAAGATTCTATGCTTTTTGATTCTTCAGAAGTTGCTTGACATATTTTTCCCTGTGACCTTGTAAGTAGGTCAATGTCATTTTCCTTCTCAAATTGGTTAGCTCTATTCCAAAAGCTACCAGCCAAATCCTATGAATCCATTCCTTTTAGTTCTTAAGAACAAATCCATTAAAATGTTGTTGACCTCTGTAACCTCTAAAGTAGGTTGAGGTCATTTTCATTCGCACACTTTGGTGAGCTTTATCCCAGGAAGTCACCAGCCAAATATTAAGATTTTATACCTTTCAGTTCTTCATAAAAAGTTGTTCTAAGCTTTAATCATATCCGACTCCTGTGACCTTGAAAGTAGGTCAAGGTCACTTTCATTCGCAAATTTTGTTGGGCTCTTTCCCAGGAAATAATCAGCCAAGTATTAAGGTTCTATAACTTCCAGTTCTTCAGAAGAAGTAATTTGAAGTGTTTGACATATCTGCCTCATGTGACCTTAAAAGTAGGTCAAGGTCATTTTCATTCTCAAACTTTGTTGGGCTTTTTTCTAGGAAGCTAGAAGCCAAATATAAAGATTCTATACCTTTCAGTTGTTCAGAAGAAGTCGTTTGAAGTTTTTGACACATTTGACCCCTGCGACCTTGAAAGAAGGTCAAGGTCATTTTCATCCTCAAACTTTGTTGGGCTCTATCCTAGGAAGCCATCAATCAAATATAAAGATTCTATACCTTTCAGTTCTTCAGAAAAAGTCATTTGAAGCTTTTGACACATTTGACCCCTGTGACCTTGAAAGTAAGTCAAGGTAATTTTCATTCTCAAACTTTGTTGGGCTCCATCCCAGGAAGCCATCAGCCAAATATGAAGATTCTATACCTTTTAGTTCTTCAGAAGAAGTCTTTTGAAGTTTTTGACATATTTGACCCCTGTGACCTTGAAAGAAGGTCAAGGTCATTTTCATTCTCAAACTTTTAAGGGCTCTTACCAACAAAGCTTTCAGCCAAATATCATGACTCTAGGCCTGTCCGTTCTTCAGAAGAAGTTGTTTAAAGGAAAAGTTGACACTTTTTAATAGCAACTATGGTAATATATATCAAGTAGGTTCTAAATGGTATTATTGGGATTTATATACTTCAAAACGTTGATGGCTACGGGGGTGTGATCATGATCATATACCACATGTTAACCTCACTAAAACTCTTTACAATAACCATAAATCTTCAAACTCCAATTTCTGTTTTAAATGTCTCACTAAATTCTCACTAACTCAGATAAAAATCTCACTAATTTTGACCAAAAACTCACTAAAACTGATCTCACTAATTTATACTGGAAAGTTATGGCATGAATGCGGTAAACATGTGCAAGCGAAGAAGAGCAAAAAAGAACTCTGAGAAAAATTCCTCCAGCACTTTCTGAGAATTAACATTAACAAACTTTAAGGTAATAGGATTGTGTCACCATTTCTCAGTAGAATTTCTTCAATTTTGTAATTATATTGCTTTAAAGTAAAGAAAATTTTCTGCCACAAAAAAAATATAGGTTGTCAGAATTTTTAGGATTTTGAATTGAAATTTATGTAAAAAGGAGTGCAATAATGAAAAACACAATATTTTTACAAAATAATGTCAATAAAAATGATACTGACATATATTAGTATTGCATTAATGTATATCAATTTAATAAATGCTGAAATTGTGTAAAATTAATTCTCCAAACACGATATAAAAATTGACATTTTATAATAAAACCATATACACATAGTAATTGCAGGTAAGAGTTAACGTTCTTGAAAAACTTCACAGTACAGTACATTTCACCTAATATCACGTCTGTTAAAGTCACTTTTCGGTTATTATCATGTTTTTTTGATGCACCGTTTTTTCCTGCTATATAATCTATGCAATTCAATTCTTTTATTATCACCTGATTTTATGTCGATTTCTCTTAATATCACTTTATTTTGGCCACTGTCACAGGTAAATGGTGGTAATGATTCATGATAAATGCCCTGGGGACCTTCTGTCACCCCCTGGACGCATTATGTAAACAATGCCTCGGCCTAACAGGGTATTTTTTACACCTGGCTGACAGTCAAACAATAGGTTACACCTGGCTGACTGTTAAACAATAGGTTGACTTACATACTTGTTAACATGATATTCACCTGTGGTTTGGGGAGCTAGGACAGTCTAACATCTGTAAACTTTTCTAATGCCAAGTGTGATGTATTCTTTCAACTAATTATAACATGTGTACTATCTTCGATTATACACTTGCAGCAAATATCTAAGGAAATTAACCTATAAAAAGATGTTACTAGTGAAAGAACAGTATATATATCAAGATATAGGTAAACATTTACCAAGTCTCATGTTTACGATTGAATTTGATGCAGAATACCAGCCTAACACTTGTATGCCTACATCACTACTGCAGTAAACAATCATTATTACAATCGTACTGATCGTCATTTTGCTACTAACTATATGAAATGTAACTGCATACTGAAATAAAATACAAATAATATATTTATTTCTATACTTATTTACTTATATCTATATTTCAACTAGGGTAAAGAACATGGTTAGTTACAAAATATCAATCTTCTTCGTAGAGCCACATCACTTAGGCATTTGACTAAGTTCACTTCTAGTTTTGAGGGCTGAAAAACATCAGAAAATATGTATTCTGTTTATGTCATGTTTCTGTTAATATCATGTTTTTCTCTGACAAAAGGGAGGTGATATTAAGAGAAATCTACTGCAGTGAAATAGGTAGCCGGTTTCCTGAAGTACAGAAAAATGGACACATGTGACTCATTGATAAAAAAACCCGTGAATTAATGCCTGGATTGCTTTGAAATACTTTAATATTGCGAGAACACACTGTTCTGTCAATAATAAACATACAATATTCATCAGTTTAATACCAAACATTAGAATTTGCGAAAATTGTGATACTGTCTCCCTACATTGGATTTTCAACTAGGGATGTACTTCCTGTTTCCGTTTATCAATACACTCCAATGACTTTAACTGTTAGATCTTGTTCTACTAATCAGTCTCAAATTGAACCTACTTTTGAATTTGAGGAGACTTTAAGGACTTCCAGAGAAAAAGTGACAAAAAACTTAAACCTACAAAATACAATTCAGAGGGCAACCATCATACTATTCCTTAAATAAGTTTCAAACTCAAAGACTCACAATTCTGGACCAAATGGACCTACATGTGAAATTTAAGAAAGATCCCTCAAGCAAATTTTTAGAAAGAGTGCTAACAATGTAAAAATCAAAATCAAATATGGTCACCTGGCAGACATCTTGTTCTTCTGATTAGTTTCAAAATTGAACATACAAACTGTACGGACTAATATCAACTTCAGAAGGATCTGTCCAGACCTTTTTGTGAAATAGCTGTAACATGAATAGTTTAAGGGTGGACTACAGACCATTAGACGAAAGACATTTTGAACAGCCCACCATCTGATAATTGTAGACTAAAACGTAATTATTTACCTTCAGTTCAGGCATGGCACTGGTCTGGATCTCTTTAATGATCTTCATTGTTGTGGCACAGTCCTTCTCTCTGAAACAGGAAGCTATTTTACTTAAAGCTGACAGTGCAAATAAACTAGAACACTGAGAGGTGAGTAAGGGCCCCGTCTTGTGGCAATATATCCCCCATAATCATCAAGAAGCAATCTGCCCATATAACTGAGCTTGATATTTGGACTTCAAAAAGAATCGCAAGGAATCAAAATATACATTTTACATGTACTATGATGCGAGTCTTGTTTCCTTCCACCTCCATATTTGCTGGGCTAACAGAAATGTAAATACCGGTGCAATACTCATTTGTTAGCTTTGATTTGTTTTATTTCACCTTATATACCTCCTCCATCAAGAGCCAGGGTCAAAGTCAGAGATCCACTTTGTCTTTGACCTTTGGACCCAAATGACCTTGACCATTAACCAAGTGACCCTGATCTTTGGTCAGTTGACTTATTCTTTAATTCCGACNTTTGTTTGTTTGATTTTGATTAACGTCCTATTAACTGCTAAGGTCATTTAAGGACGGCCTCCCCTGTGTGAAAGATGCATGTCGCAGCCTCCCAAAATACACACGCTTCATAATGTCATAACAAAATGTTCATCAGGGAAAAGGTACAAAATGTAACCTTCATCTTTGACCCAGTGACCTTGACCTTTGGTCAATTGACTCTTTGTTTAATTCTGAGCTACATTGCTTCAAAGTGTCATAGCGAAATGTTCACCAGTGAAAAGATGCAAAATTTGACCTTGACCTTTGAATCTAATGACCTTGACCTCGACTTTTTACCTCAGTGTTTCTCTTTGTTTAATTCCGAACAACTTTGCTCCATAATGTCATAGCGAAATGTTCACCAGTGAAAAGCTACAAAAAATTGACCTTGACCCCTGACCCGACGACCTTGACCTTTGGTCAGTTGACTCCTTGTTTAGTTCTGATCAACTTTGCTTCATAATGTCATAACAAAATATTCATCAGTGAAAAGATGTAAAATTTGACCTTAACCTTTGAACCTAATGACCTTGACCTTTGACCTTGACTTTTTACCTCAATGTGTATTTTTGTGAGCTGAACATCTTGACCAAGTTTCATGTACATTGGTCAATAAATAGCAAAGTTATCAGCAAGGAATAAAATTTGTGGACGACAGACAGACAGACAGACAGACAGAGTGATTACTATAGGGCACCCGTATCTCCGATATGGGGCCCTAAAAAGCTTTAAATTGAGATTAAGAATAAAAAAGTTTGAATTTCTTCTGGTTTTGAGATGTTCCCCATTTTAGAATGTATTTACTTGGTAACGAGTATGGGAATCGGTGGTAATAAAAAGTGCATACCATTCAAACCATGAAAATAGAAATTCAAGTGATCCCTTTTTGCCAATAATCAATTTATCTTAGACCATTAAACCCAAAGACACATGTATTGTTCATTAATTACTGGCAGATTTTGCTTAGACATGGTATGGTGAATGGGTACTGATCTCTCAGCATTACCTGGTATGGATATGTGAATGGGTACTTATCTCTCTGAATTACCTGGTATGGTAAATGGGTACTTATCTCTCAACATTACCTGGTATGGTGAATGGGTACTTATCTCTCAGTATTACCTTGTATGATGAATTCATTCTGTTTACAGTAAACCAAAACGCACCATGCCAACACCACACACTGACATACTACACAGTGGGTTTGTTTTTCCCCCGTTTTCGTTTCAATAATAGACATGCTTACGATTTAATATCAATCTTGTGCAGATCTTGATCTGTCAACTCCAACAGCTGTCTGCCAGATATGTTGTGGCCTGGAAACATTGAAAAGAGGACAATGAACATGTCTACCCAACATTTGATATATTTCTTTAGCTGTTCTGTTTATGGGTCAGTAAACATAAATTAACAAGTAGGTTTTGTAATGGAGGATTTCGGTGTTTTTATCTATAGTGCAGCGGAACTTGACAGAGTTGATTGCCGACCACTGGGATGCTCATTGGTTAGAAAATCGGTCTTAGAGTTCGGATGTCCTGGTTCAAATATCATTCAAGTAACAGCATTTTTCCTTCCTTTGTTACACCAGTAAGTGTTTTAGTGAAATTTTAAAGGATTCCTGGGTAAGTACACAGACTAGAAGCTTAAAATTACATGTAAGTGATTTAGTGACATTTTAAAAGGATAATTTGGCAAGTACATGGACTAGAAGCTAATATTTACCTGTAAGTTTCTCAGCAAGTTGTGCGAAGCCTTCTTTGGTGAAATACTCTGCTATGTTGTCAGTCGTCCACTGGTCGAGAGGGTAATAAAGGAACGGAAATGGTGCTAGTTTTCTCTCTGTACTATTTTCATCACCTTGAAAATTATGCTGTGATGCTGTATGCTTTTTTGACATCATATCTGGTAAAACAAAAGTATCGTCATACATATTACAAAGGTACACTGTAGAGTGGTCCGCCGGGCCAGTAGATATTTTGTAAATTTATCTAAAATTGCAGCAGATTTGAAAGCCCTCATTATCTGGACCAGTGCACTTCAAACAGGACCAGTGGATTTTTAAATAAACTGGCCCTTAGTTTAGACCAGTAACTGATTTTATTTTAAATTCCACCCTTGGTAAGGAAACCTTAAAGCACTCAATCCTAGGAACCTTTTGGCGAAGTATCAAGACTCTAGGTGTCTCCGTCTTCAAGTTATTGAAGAAAAAATTTGTCAGACATATGACAGACACTGTATATAATAACCATAAGCTCACTGGGATTATGTGCTAGGCAGGCTAATAATTCACAAAACACTGTATAATCCTCAAAAGTGCTAGGCAGGCTAATAATTCACAAAACACTGTATAATCCTCACAATGTGTTCTTACCTTACCTTTCTGATAAAAGAAACCCCGATAATTTATGAAATATTCTCCACACTTAATTCTCACACTGCAGTTAAATGCACTGGGTTGATTCACAATATCGCCATAACACTATGTCACACAGAGTACACTTGGTTGGGATTTTATTTATTTATGACAGCTGTCACGTAGCAACTTACAAACAAATACTATCGACAAAACATACATTGTATTTTAAACACGAGAACTATTCAGTACACCTAACTATAACTATGCCTTTATAGAAAAGAAAAAAAAAATTTGATTCAATGCATTGGAGCTGTATTATGTTCCAATTATATCTGTCAATATTGAGGTTAGGTTTAAACATGTGAGAATCGTGCTGTTGAGACCTAATGTATAGCTTGAAACTTGAAGAATAAAATACAATCAAAGTACTGAAAGTACTGAAAGCTAAGGCAAAAGATAT
>NW_018479460.1:0-7328 GCF_002113885.1 Mizuhopecten yessoensis | reverse complement strand
CATAAAATGATCTGTATACATGCTGACAAACATATTTGCAGATTAATACTTACATGCTCTCCATATTTCCATTTCAAACCATTCCTGAATATTGAACAGAAAATAATAAATGTTAGCTAAAATGAATGCATCAATACAGAAAATGTATTGATCTTCTATAGTTTGACAATTATATGACAAGATAAATCTGCCCTTAAAGTTAATAATCGCTTGCATAAACATAGATGCATATACATTCCATGAAGTTTGTTTGTTTGTTTGTTTGTTTGGGTTTAACGGCCAATCGACGGCTGTGGTGATTTAGGGCCATGGTGCTTTTTTTTTTTTTTTTTTTTTTTTTTTAAAAAAACAAACATGTGAGTACCGAAGATAAAATCAGATAAAAGGTTCATTTTAAAAACATTCGCATTGTATGTGTAGATGATTAAAAGGGGGGTTAAAATAATAAAAGAGATAACGAATAGATGATATAGACTATGTGATATATATAACGTCAAAAAGGTTAAGACGGGTTTAAAGACATCAGAGTCTTTAAAATAGCCCGATGTCTTTCAAATTGGTAAATGATGCCTTTGACTCCACGGAAATGAAAAGAGTTTTCATATCCGGGACTCAAAAGTAGTTGTCACGAATGTGTTTAAAATCGGAACATTCTATTAAAAAATGTTCGACTGTAAATGTTGTGTCACATGCGTGGCATGAAGGTGGATCTTCTTGTTGTAAAAGGTACGAATGAGTAGGATATGTGTGCCCAGTACGAAGCCGAGCGTGGACATCTTCCTCATAAATGAAGTCAGATTATTTTTATCAATCATGCTTACACATTTTCAGTCAATTACCGTAAATTGCAATAGCTCATGTTCATGTATATATTCAGGCGCTAAAACATAGGATTTTAGTCAAGATATTTTATTTTTTTGTAAAAATAAGCGAAATCTGTAATACACTTAAATTAATACCGAATCATCCTGTAACGAGCGTTCAGAAGTGTCCCCTTACCTAGATATATGCAACCAAAGGTAACCGCTCCTTACTTGTGATAATTTTAATTAGCTTACCGGTCTTATGAAATTTGTGACATCACAGTGACGGATTTGGTCTCTTGTTTATATAACAGTATCTAGGGTTCAGGAGCTACACCTTCTTTATGTTTTGTGGAATACGTCTGACAGTGTGATTCTTGGCATGACCTACATATACTTAATATAATTCTCCACAAATCTAAGCAGGATGGCCGAAGACAAATAATTATGTACTTAAAAATTGACACCGGAGGCCGTTTCTGATATGGCAGGGACGTAAATTAGATCCACCCCTGAAGATAAAATTTTGTTTTAAAAAACGCTGTTTAATAAATGTTCGTGTTGATATTTTACACTTTTCAGTACATGTCATATCAGCACCACGATTACTACAAAAGTACTTCAGAATACAGAAATTTCATTAAAAACTAATATCGTACATAAAGCAGAGACATTTTCACCTTATTAGCATTGTCAGTTTTCGTTCCATGCTACTAGCCTAAGACAGAGACGTATATATTACAGAGATTGTGAAACATGTTTCTGCTTAAGGTAAAAACGCATTTAAAATACAGTATAAATTCTGTTGAAATTGACTTAAGTTCTTTCAACAACATTTTTGTCTTTCAACACTGAGGACAAAAAGAAACGCGCCGGTACACCCTACTACCTGTGTTAGTTGGAAGATCGGTTATAGATGCCCTTTGTCCATGAAAGTTATTTCAATTGTTTTGTTCAGACAACAAAATGACTTATAATCACTGTTATCAATGTATCTGCCAATATTATTACTATTATCACATGCTAACTGAAAAACAATATTTCTGAAATTTGCGAATACCAGACGTAATCCGCCAGGGCTAAACTGGGTCTTCTTAAACCATGCTGCATGACTAAATATAATGGTTGTGTACAAATCTTTAGAAGTTTTAAACATATAAGACCCCTGTTAGCTTTTGTCAAGATAACTCATATTATGACTCTGTCTTATGATTTTTGAGGACGTGGTGTAAAATCAATAGGCTAAAGGTTACTTTCTCTCACATGTTTTCGTTTATCTATTTTGAACTTATTTCATCTCTGTGGCATCCTAAAGTCAATAATTTTATTGACAAAATGTTATAATCATTCAGAAAAGCAAACTACGATCGAAAGTGCTTGGCTGTTCTACAACTCATAGCTTATTTGCGAGTTTCTCAATTTTAGAGAGAGAAAAAACTTAAGTGTTAGTTTTATTTTCATTATTTTGCTTTATAATTAACCTCCCCCCCCCCCCCCCCCCCCCCCCCCTCCATGGGTATTTTGTGTGTTCCCCTACATCAGCAACTAAAGGGTAATCCAAGGAACAGGAAACAAATAACTGGCTATGCGGTAATAACCTGTCCCCTGTTAAATAATGACAAACTCCATGGTTGAGTATCAACAACTGTATGTTATAAACATAATAATTATTTAAATGATTAACTATTTATGACATCTTGTAAACCAGTAAATCATCAAATAAAGTTTCATATTTTTCAATCGAAGGGAATCTCATGTTTTAATCAAACAGTTACAACATTACTGCAGTGGGATATTTACAAGTACTAGAATATGATATCTACCTGTGAATAAATATGCCCTTTCTGTGTGTGTGTCGAAATTCAGTCAGGCGTCTCTGGCCTGCGTTTTTTGTCATAAATATGCTCTTTCTGTTTGTGGTAATTACAAAGGTATAAAGGTACCACTGACTTTGTATTGTTCAATGAAAAAGATAATGGAACTTTTTCTGCTAATCAATTAGTATCACTTAAGCCAATTACACGATTACAGTGGACAGTATTAGGGACTGACATTTACCTGGCGATGAGATAACGTACATGAATGATAAAGTATCAAATGTTGTAGTACTTGGTACATGTGTTTATCACAGATTAACACAATTTTGTGTATTTTCCTACCAGCTCTCATTGCAGCGTCGTCTAAACAATGTAATTATAAAAAAAAAATGTATTAGATATTTTAAAGCCCCAAGTCTCACACCGGTTTAAATTTTCACCTGATCAGATGATACTTTTGAACATAAACCTTAACATTACGACTTCAATAGCAAACATATACTCAAACATTCATTGTGCACGGTTTAAAAAAAGAAATCAAGGTACTGTTAAGAAGAGTTTCACTTACAACGTTCATGAACTGACGGGGTGATAGGTATATACCCCCTGCTCGTTCATTCATCAAAAGAAACTAATAAGATCTTTTATTGATTTTAAATATAATATTGTAATTCTGTTTCTGAGTGATGCATTACAATTAAAAGGAAAATATAAATTGTGTACCTACATGTGTACAGTATATATGTTTGGTATGGTGCATTGCCTCTATTCCCTCTCTCCCCCTCCCCCAACCTTTCTCTATTCTTCCCCAAGACGTTGCTTATATCGCCCTCCAACTACAGACATGGAAAAGTTACCTTTAGAAAAAAGTTAGTTTGGATACCTACATATTTATGATCGATAAAGAAAACCTATATTTCATAAAAAAAGGTAAATAAAAATTACATATATTTAGTGCAAAATATTTTTCTTGTTTACGATATATATATTTATTTACCGATATGGTGAGCATTTCGGTTTTTTTCAAACAGAAAAAGAATCGGTATTGGTACACTATCATGTACTTGTGGATGAAATAAGACTTTGAATATAACATTATTTGTATATATAATATGAATAACAAAATACTGTTTATCCATACATGAACTTTAATAAACATGTCTATAAGAAAGAGTTGAGACCACCAATGCACATACATGTCACATACATTTATAAATGCTTGTATGTGCTAGTAAGTTAACAACCTTTATTTAAATACATTGAAGCATGGTATTGTATGGTGAATTGCAGTGTGCAGTAAAAGTGAAAGGTATGAAAATATTAGCCACATTCGTGAAATAGATTTGGTAATACTGAAGACACTGTTAGATATTCTGTTTATAACATTTTTTATCAGCAAAAAGCTACTCTGAAACGTGCTGCGACACATCAAGCTGACAATATTTGTGCAAAACATCTAATAATACACCAAAACTCCTTATTAAGTTCATTTCATAATTTATTATCACAAAGTAGGTGTTTTAGTTCATATCTTTAACAATGTATGCCAAACTAATCCAAATTTATTTATTTAAAAAAAGTCCCGTCTTATCAACTAAAACCACCTCGCAATATTGATACGTGAAAGGCCCGAATTTAGAATGGTTGATATGGTACAAAATGCAGAGAATTTGTGTCACCACTTATCCTCCTGATACAACATCAACACCATATATTTAAGTTATATTTTATCACTTCCCAGATGGCCCTGATTCATTTGTTTCAGTTTCACCCAATACCTAGAATTGCTTGTCTGCATATTCTGCTGGCTGCCATGAAAATGAAAATTCATTGCTGAATTTAACGTTGTGTTTACACCAGAGAATAGTCTGATTGAAAACAGATGATTATTTTCGGCAATAGACTGGGCTTATGTATCAGAAGGATTTTCTTGAGGTAAATGGTAGTTTGTAATCAGTGTTTTGATTGGTTAAATCATCAAAAATTATATCGATATCATTTGATAATTTCCACTGAATGAAAAATATCACTGAGATAAAAAAATAAAATTAGAAAAAATATTGTTACAAATTGATATATAAGTATAATATAAGTCGATAGTTTTAAAAATCAGAATATTATTATAACAGATAATATTATTTTTACACTTTTTGGACAGGGAGAAATTAGAATATTTACCAACGGATGAAAACAGGACAATTATAATAATATGAGATGTGTGCTCTGTACTCATAGGAATTGTAATTTATTCAACCAAGTTATTTTTGGGTTGTGGTTTTGAATCAGTAAGTAAAATATATCTTTATACATACTAATAAGGATTATTTTAAGTTATTGTATTTATTTAATAACAACCTAAAAATGCTATTAAAGGAGGTGCGTCGTCCTTTTCATGGTGGTCATTTTCTGCAATAAAATGTTTTTATTTGTCGCAATTAAGCAGCCGTTAAACATCTGACTGATTAACCCGATAATTACTCAACTTGATGGTCAAATAACAGCCAACAACAAACACATATGTATTGTTATCAAGGGAATATTTTCTTAACGTATTTTCCTTAAATATACTAATTACCATGTTACTTTATTTGGTAAAAACTAAGTGAATCTTTACGACCATAAATTAAATAATGTTGTTGTTTCGGCCATTTATGACTCGGCAGTGATAATGAATGTCAAAAGTATGAAAATTAGAAACCTAAGAGATCCAAAACATAATGTAGAAATAAAACAAACGGGAGCTGATTGATATAAAGTTGCTCATAATTTCACAAATTTTTGATTTGGCTACTGTTTTTTTATACATTTGTAAACTATTATTTCATGAAAAACGTGCTAGAGTGAATCCCAATAACAAAAGAACGACCAACTTAAGTACTGATACAGTTCACTAGCAGAATGACAAAATCATTAACGTTAACGTTTAACAATACAAATTGAAGAAAAAAGCAAAGTGTAAAATGTTCTTAACCTTTATTTCGATTCCCGTGATAATGTCAACTATCTAATTCTGATAATACGTCAAGTCAGTATGACGCCCATGAAATACCTTCCGAGTAAATTTTCCTAGCAGAAACATTCTGCTACGTTATTCAAACTATGAATATGGAGAATCAATCCATATTTCCATACTACTTAGAACAGGCTCTGTGGACGTTTTGATGTATAGGGACATGAAAGAATAAGAAGCATAGGAAACCGAAATGTAACCTCTGAGAAAAATTGTCCTTCAGACCAGGTGAGCTAATGAAAAAAACTCAAATTTATGTAAAAATGTTATATAGATACATAATACTGAACATTTCGATTGTATGTTCTAAATCAAAAGTTTAATTGAAAAATAATTATTGCTGTGTATAAGCCGGTGATTTTTGACATAATGTGATTTTATCAAACATAAAGTAAAGTAGAATGTACGTTAAAAAAATCGTCTATTTTGAACGCAGTTGTAAAGTACAAGTGAACATTTGTGTATCCAGACATTTACTAGACGTGATTAGTAGTGACATCAGGCCGATTACAATCTGAACGTCATTTTAGAGAAACACAACAACATTAATTAGGCTGCCTATTTGAATAATTTTGAGGTGTCATTTATATTATTAACGCTTATTTTGACAAAGTCTGTTTATTAAAGCTTTTGATTATACATTTTAATGAAAATAATGATGCACAATGTATCAAATAAAAACAGCGTTATTTATCATACGGATCAAACATACTTACAGGGTGTCTAATCCGAGTCGCTGAATACCCACAATGTACCTAATATTAGGTAAATATAACGGCCATGTTGTCTATCAGATAGATGAAATGATAGCAGCATAACTAATCTGCTACCTGCGATAACAAATGACGTACAATTACTATTGTAAACAAGACAGAACACATTATTCATTTTAGTGTCGACAAGAGTCCACTACTTCACCTTGTTGTCATTATGTGTCTATGTAAGTACACTGTAATTGTGGGGACCGTTTAAAAGTAGTACAAAGTTGATGAATTAGTTCATGGCAGCATGTCTTTAGCTGGAACTAAAATAGAGCATGCAATTCGAGTCAAAGCCATTGGCAAAGGTTTGTTCTAAATTTTCAATAAAAATTATACAATTACGCTGTAGTGGTAATGTTAGTCTAATGCTTAGTCGCGAAAATAAATTGACCAGTCATAGCAAACAACTCTGGCGTTGATCTGATTCCGATACGATTTGCCGTATTGTGCTTTTGGAAGATGGATTCCAACTATTCGATTAGGAGCTCTTATGCTTCCGGAAGATCTTCTGGATCTTTCGTTCACGACGTGGAAGATTTCCATTCCAAGATGGCTGAGGTGACCAACCCGATTTTGAAATGCGGCGATTACGGAATGTGTTGCTACACATTCACCGTGTTTAACAACTATCGTCTTATTATTATGCATTACATATGGATGTTTCGCAGTTTCGTCATATCCAACATGTTTCAGAGTTACACAAATGAGGTGTTTACAGAATTTAAACGCATGGTTAGAAAACCAGTGGCAGTGTAACATATTGGGGATTGGCTCTATCTTAATTCAATATTGATACAAGTTTACCAGAATCTATATATATATTATATACAGTGCCGTGCCATATATATGTTCTTGCACGTTTTGTCATTTTTAGTGTATTTACCATGGAAATAAGACGATTCCTGATACAGTTGTGGTCAATGCATTTATTCCTTCT
>NW_018479459.1:0-7305 GCF_002113885.1 Mizuhopecten yessoensis | reverse complement strand
TATCAAAGCCTGTATAATACTATGTTAACCAGAGAGAATCACCTTAATATCAAAGCTGTTATCCATCGATGTGAGTTATGTGATAAAGTATTAAATTGAGGCAGCAAAACAAGTTAAGTTCCTTCCATGTCATCAAAGATGTGGTCAAAAGAAAACTCTCGTCTCTATTAGGGGTCCTTTATTAGTCAAATCTGACGATCATACACTCGTACACCATTTTACATTAAACGAAATGACGTTTCATTTTACTCACTTTCTTCATAGCAGGGACGACGCAATAATTTCATGAAAGAAAGCGTTGGATTTTCCCATACGTGCAATTGTCGAAAGTGTTGCCATGAAGTTTGGATTTTTGTTTAATAAAATTGACGGCAAGGCAGTGACATTTTCCGTATTACAACAAATTTTGGGGGTTTTGGTATATACTTTTGTATTATCATTGTTCATGTATTCCTTCCTTTAAGGGTTAACGGGTGGCTCATTGTTTAACTCTCTCGCCTTTCAAAATGAAGGCCGGGTACCGGTTCCCGAATAAAAAATGTGGGGCCACCTGGGGCGAACCATGTGTGTTTTTGTCCAGGTACTCCGGTATTCTCCTGTATTAAGACCCCCTAATTGCTTCCATCAGTGCCAACTGGAGTCCGACTTAATGAGCAAATTATTCATTTCGTCATTTTCAAGGTCAGGAGATCCCCGTACCGCGGTAACACCTGTCAGACCTATTGTGGATTCCCTGTTTCCAAAAGTCAAACATTTAGTTCACCTTAGTACTATTAAGGTGAAATAGGTTCCTTCGATCAAAATCGTCTGCCCTGTTTGTATCCGGTGCCATAGGATTCCACTGCAGATTTGGTCCACACGCTATTGTCGATGAGTTAGGTATCGTCACATCTGTCGGGTACAGTACAAAGATAAACAATATCTTTACAATAAACGTTGATTATTGGTTCAAAACATATATAGACTCCTCCCAATTAATGTAACCGATGCATCTTTCCCCTATATATTTATGCTATTAGGTTGTCCCAATACCAGCCTCGCTATCCCAATACTCCCTTCTCTATATGTTTATGTTATTTAGGCTGTCCCAATAACCCCTCTCTCTAGTATCACTATAAATATGACGTATCCAACCTAGCTGGGAGGATAATAGTGAAAGATATATTTATTACCTTTTACTTGTGAAATATCAGGAATAATCCATTAGATAAAAAAGTATATCTTCACTGCACTGAAGAAATACGAAATGTCGTATCTTCACAGATATCACTTTTAGTATTGATCATTCAGAACGGTACTTTCTATTCACTGCAAAGAATTTCAGTTTCAAGTACAGTATTCATGGTATTTCCATAAATGCACACTCTATTTCATTTTTTGGAAATCTTACCCGATGATAGAAGCAAACAACAGAATAGCCCATTTTAAATTTCTCTCTACATATATTGCCAAGCGAAACGTCATTAAAATCTGGCGTCAAATATAACGCCATCTATTGCCGCATTTTTCGATGCAGTAATATTCTTCGTTTTATTTTAAATATACATGGAAATCACGATGTTTCCACTTCTGCTTTGAACTTGATAGTCTGTTATTCTCATGAAACATATAACGTATTCGACAATAGCTTATAGTGATCTATCTATTTTTGTATTATTTTTATTCTTCAAAGGTTTTTCTGGTACAATATGCATAAATAGATACTTTTTTTTCATACTCCCTTACACTCATTCGCACGCTCACTGCATTCACATATACTCACTCATCATTTCATAATGTTTTGTTATCATCATCATCATCACTTCAATACCTTTATCATGACAATGACATCATCCTCATTTTTATCATCCTGACATCAGTAAACTCATCATCATACTGATTTCATCGTCATGTCACTCCAAACAGACATCATCATCATCATCATCATTATCATCATCCTCATTATCATTATCATCATCATCATTTTCAGCATCATCGTAATCATCCCACTGATATATCCATCATGACACAAAATCATCATCCAATTGACATAAGCTCTTTCATTATTATTATTATCAATGACAAAAATCATCCTCATTCTTTCAATGATATCGATCATAAACATACTTGTCATCATCATCAAACTAATATCATCATCATTACTGAAATCAACATAATACTCACAATAATATCGTAAGCACACTGTTGTCGCCATCAAACTGATGTCATTATCATCATCATCATCATCATCATCATCATCATCATAATTATGACTGAAATCAACATTATTCTCATACTACTATCATCATCATCAAACTGGTATCATTATCATCATCATATGACATTTAAATCATCCTCATCATTACCCAGACATTTCCATCATGACATTGACATAATCTTCTTCATAGTTATCCTCATCATACTCTCACCAATTCCATAAACAAGACACTAAAATCATCATCATCATCATCATCATCATTAATCATCATCATCATCATCATCATCATCGTCATAATCACACTGATTTCATCATTATCATACTCATACAATCATCAACCTCTAACTGATATCATCTTCATTGCATAATAATAAAATCATTATTCATCGTGATACAAAGTAGTTATCATATTGATGTCATCGTCATCATAATAAACAAAAATACCAATTTTATTCACATGTGAGTGTTAATTTGCTATAGCATATCATATCATCTCTCTCACACCTTTCATACTTTTGAAATACATTCTTATTTTTTTTTAATGTATTCTGATGTTCAGATGTATTATAGAAAGAAGAGGGAAAGGTAAAAAAGGGAACTTTGATACAGTCAATTAAAGAAATATCCTCAGCCATTTCTATTTCAAATCTTGTTGATTCATAAAACTATGTGCAGGAGAAAATGAGATACAGTCTTCAGGAATAATCAAGTATCCAAGGTTCTTAGGTTGGAGAGAGAGAGAGAGAGAGAGAGAGAGAGAGAGAGANAGAGAGAGAGAGAGAGAGAGAGAGAGAGAGAGAGAGAGAGAGAATGGAGATTGGTTACAGAAGAACAATTTATCACATTAACCTGTCGATCGTACAGTAACAGTTGTATTATATCAGCTCAATATACTTAGAGTATTCCTATCTATTACTGTTACCCCTTAATTGGTTTTCTACATATAAATCATGAAATTGAGGGTATTATGGGATATTAAGAAGGTTTTGCCACTTTTCCCAGTCTTTTTGGAGGGTATGTCTATGTTTTTCATCTTTCCCATTCACAATATATTTCTGTATCTCATAAGTCTCTTTTATACAGTTTATAAGGCCATTTACTGATAGAGCTTTTTCTAGGCATCTTGCTTTATAAATATAATATTCTATAATAAGAATAATTGGTTATCTACCATGTATCGAGTTCTGGTTTGATCACATATACCAAAGATAAATGTTTCCTTATTAAAAGCAAAAGGAATAAAAACTCAAAGTTTGTTAATAAATTCTGAACTTGATTGCACTCCCATATTGCATGCTCTATTGTTTCAATGTCTGATTTACAAAAATAACAATGAGGATTATCAACAATTCCAGCCCTGTACAGATATGAGTTTGTAGTTAAGATGTGTTGATTAACTCTATACTGAAACCATTGTAGTTTTGTGTTTTTGGTTACTTGAAATGGTATTTTGATGATATTTCTCCATGTATTATCATTATAATCAAAATAGTTACTCCATTTCTTTCTACCAGTTGACAGTGTATCATTTTTACAAAGCAAACTATAAAAGTCTTTTGTCCCTTTCCTATTTCGTAGAAATATTTGTATATTACTAGGTATATAAGGATAGCTTATACATTTTGTTTCATGTTGTTGAGAGAGATGTCTTTTAATTGTAGATAGCAGAACTTGGTACTGAAGAAAATTTGTTTCAATTTAAAAAAATTGTCTAACTACTTGTAAAGTATAAAACAATTTTGTATTATTATCCTTAAGTAGGTCATTCACTATAACTACACCTTTACTGAACCACTTTCTATAAAAAAATACTCTTATTATTTATTTTAAACAAGTTATTTTTCCAGATAGGCATTTTAGAAAATGAGTTATCTCCCTTGCATTGATTATCTCTTACTATTACTAACTTTTTCCATGCTTAACACGTCTTTCCAAAAATGATTTTTACTCGTCATTTCACATTTAACAATGTATTCCGTCCCACAGTTTGCTAAAATATTTAAATCAATGTAAGTTTTTAAAATCTGCCATTTACTTGATGTTGAAAATAGTCTACTTATCCATGTTAATTTTAAGGATTCTATAAAAGACATCACATGCATCATTTTCAATCCACCATCAATATAGTCTCTAATAACAATGTCTCTTTTGGTTTTGTCAACTTTGCTTTTCCATAAGAAGTTAAATAGTTCAGTGTTTAATTTTTTAATAAAACATTCATTTGGATTTGGCAATAAATAAGTGATTGAGTTGTGAGATGAGTAGTGATTTGATGATATGTATTCTACCAATTGGCGTTATTATTCTCCTATTCCATGTATTTATAAGTGCCTTTATTTTTACTAACTTTTTATCATAATTTAGCCTAGTAATTTTATGCAAGTCTACATGAAATTCTATGCCCAAAAGATTAAAAGCTTTATTTCTCCACTGTAATTTCCATTCTGGATAAAGGACTTCCTCACTATGCTTTTTACTTCCTATCCATATTACCTGAGATTTTGATTTATTATTTCAACCCAGAATTGTTTGCAAAATTATTTAATTCACCAACTGCTTCTTTTAAGGAAATGTTTGTACCATCTAAAATCAACGAGGTATCATCAGCATACCGAGATACTAAAATAGGACAGTCATTTATATTGATACCCCTTACTTTTTTATTGTTTCTAATTCTTATCGCTAATATCTCTGCACACATTATACATATATATGGTGCAATAGGGTCTCCTTGACGACAGCCTATTCTTATTTCAAAAAATTCTGATAAATTTCCCCCCTGATTTATTAAAGAAACTGCATTTTTATGTAAAACTTTTATCCATTTTCTAACCTCTTCCCCAAATTTAAAATAGTTTAGTACTTCATCAATGAATTTCCAAGATACAGAATCGAACGCTTTCTCAAAATCAATAATCAATAGCATCCCTGGTATATCATTTATCTCTGCGTAATCCATAATATCGTATATCAACCTTGTGTTTTCTCCCACATATCGCCCAGAAATAAAACCTGTCTGATCTGGATCAATTAATTTACCTAACACTGCTTTTATTCTACTTGCTATACAGCCTGATGCAATTTTATAAGTTACATTTAAAAGGGATATTGGTCTCCAGTTCTTTAAAAATTGTCTAGGTTTTTCTCCTTTAGTTAAACATGTTATGATTCCTTGTCTTTGGGTAACAGATAGTTGTCCTTTTATATAACCAAAATTGGTAGACCGTACTATAAAGTTACTTAACTGTTTCCAAAAGCATTTAAAACATTCTACTGTAAAACCGTCTGAGCCTGGACTTTTGTTATTTTTCATATTTCTCATAATTAGTGCTGCTTCCTGTACAGTAATTTTGCCCTCTAAGCGTAATGCTTCTGACCTATTCAGCCTTGGAATTTCACAATCTACTAAGTCTTCTTCTAAATTACCTTCTTCTATTTCATCATCTATTGTATATAATTTTTCATAGAATAGTTTAACTTCACTTCAAATTTCTTCTTGTTTCGATATTATAAAACCATTGTCTTTTTCTGTCTTTGGGATTATTTTTGAGGTGTAATTTCTATTTTCTAAGTTAAAAAAATACTTAGTAGGTTTCTCCCCTTCTTCCACCCATTTTACTTTGGACCTAATAATACTAACTTTTAATCTTTTTAGTCTGATTTTTTCCAATTCTTGTTTCTTCTCATTTAATTCAATGAATCAATATTTTCACTGTCTTCTAAATTTTTAATTGTATCTATAAGCTTTTTTTCCGTTAAATGTTTTTTTAATTTTTTATACGAAGAGTATAAAATAGTCTTACCTCTAATTTCCATTAGGAGAGTTTCTAAAAACAACTGGTCATTTATTTGAAACATAATTTCTGAATCATGAATTAGATTTATATTATTTAGGTTGTATATTGGAAGTGCATATTGTATTTTGACATCTATGATAGTTTTCTTAACAATTTCAAGATAATCTATTTCATGTAGAAGAGAGGTATTAAATTTCCATAGCCCTTTACCTTTTTTGAATTCATTAAAAATTAAAGAGAGTTTTGGCGTTGAATGATCAGACCTATATCCTGGATCGATAGTATAATTATATACACTTGGTAATTTTCTGATATGAGAAAAAAGTCTAAACGTGCCTGTTTGGTAGGATTACATCTACTCCAAGTATATCTTTTTTTGCTCAGGATGTTGTTCTCTATAAATATCTACCATTCCAAAATCTGCCACTATTTCATTGAGTTTGTCTCTAGCTTTTGGGTTGTTAATATGTTTATAACTTTTATCATAGTCTTTTTCAGGATTAAGCACTAAATTTAAATCTCCACACATTATGAAATATTCATTATTAAAATCACTAATAGTTTCTATTATATTGTCATAGAAAGTAGGTGTGTCAGAATTTGGTCCATAGACTGTTATCAGTGTTATACACTTACCTTCTATTTCTACTTGCAAAGCTAAAACAAAAACGTCGGGTCTTTCTTTTCCTTAGTTACTTTTACTTCAAAATTATTGTTAAATACTATTTACCTTGAATTCGATCGCAGTGAGTTGAAGTAGCACTCTAATCCCCATTCAGTTCGTACTATATCTTCAATATCTGGAGTGAAGTGTGTGTCTTATAGACAGTAAATATTAAAATCTTTTTCCCCTCAGGTTTTCCTTTTGTTCCTATCCCCTAAACCCTGACAATTCGCCGAGACTATCCTAATTCCTTCCATATAGCAGTAATAAACAAAATGTCTTTAAACCAATAGCCCTCCACACCCTAATAAATAGGTATTCCCTTCCATACAAATTCGAAGATGAGAAATACGCTTGTTTCACATGCCAAAAAAAAATAACTTGATTCTAACGGTTATAAGCAAACGAGCTGCTAATGGAAGTGACGCTTCTGTAGCACGCCACAGTTATAACAAGATACTACCTCACAGGAACAGTCGAGACTGATAATAGTAGGTAAACTACAGTATCATACCACAGTTATAACTAAATAATACCTAACAGAAACAGTCGAGACTGATAAAGGTAGGTACACTACAGTAGCACACCACTGTTATAACTAGATAATACCTAACAGAAACAGTCGAGACTGATAAAGGTAGGTACAC
>NW_018479458.1:0-7294 GCF_002113885.1 Mizuhopecten yessoensis | reverse complement strand
AATACGTTGGTAATATAAACTAGTGGTAGAATTAGGATTCGTCTTATTTAGATTTATGAAATACTGTTATTTATCTTTTTGTGATTTCTATCTTTGTATAATATCTATTACAAACCAATTCCTTTTTAGTCAACTCGTCAAATCGTCCCAGGAACTCTTCACTCAATCTACTGACAAATATCTGTTTACATGTTTAATAAGTAATCAAAACCTTCCTTGTGTGTTACCACTGTTTGTAGCCTACGGATTGGGGAATTTCATGCTGGAGTTCATTAGATCTGTTTTAATTTTCATGGGACGATTCGGTGAACTTGTTTATTTGAGTAAATTAAGCCTTGCCAAATTACTGAATACTCGTTATAAAAAGGTGTCCTAGCTATTACTTACATGTTTTATATAATAACAGAAATGTCCCTCACGTTATATTTTTTCCAAATAAAGTAGAAAGATTATTTAAGGGAAACTGTCAAATTCCAACGGTACTGTACATATTGTTTTCTTGCCTGTGTTGTTCGGCTTTGACAGAAAACTACAAAACACATTTACGAGTACGAATTGTGGCGATAGTGCTGATAAGTTTTATTACAAGTACTTGAGTTCACTAAAGCAATACCCTTCTTGATATAATTTTAAAATATATGTCTCCTGAAATATCAGTTATTCACAGTAACTTGCATACATAAATTCAGCAGTAGGAAAATATCCTCTGGGACAAATCTTTATCAAACTAAAATATTGGGAACAGGTACAATTTCAGCCGAAATTCAGAAACATAAAAACAAGCCAACTTACGTTTTAGATTAAACAAAAGTTGTGTATATGTATAATTAAAAATGTAGTAAAACAAAACAAAAAAACTATAATTGGTATCTGAAATTTCATACTTCAAAACAACATCGAGTACTGTATAGTTGTTAAATTTCGTCGGGCTAATATTTCGTGGATTTCCCGATTAGAACAAGTTCGCGGGAATTAATTTCGTCTTACATTGCCAGGTGAAAAAAGTTTCGCTCACGAGAACGCTTTTGCATTTGGTAATTTGATTATTCGGCAGTTAACGGGTTAATAGGTATTTTCTGCTATTTCTATTCTTTCAAGTTGTTACTATTCGATGGGTATTTAATTTCGTGCTACCGTGAGTGATCGCGCATACAGCGAGATTAAATCCCCCGCGAAAATTACCCACTATACAGTACAAGATCTAGGAAGGTTGACATGTACGTTATATATCGGGTTTAAAGCTACAGAAGGAACCCTGTAATTGACTGATTGAAATTTTTTAAACGTTCATGATAGTGATTAAAAGCTCTACTCTAATCAACTACATACGAAGGTGACCAATGTAGTCCAGGCATGCTAACCTGTCCGACTCGGTAAGTCACCGTCGACACCTGACAGCACGGTCGGCTAACCACTCAGCTTGGCTAATTAATATGTCACATTAATGCTAATTGGTGTCAAGGTTGAAGGAACGTATCTGGTTTGAATATATGTTATTGATATCACACTTGTACGACTGTGTTATCAAAAACGCAGATAAAATATCTTTAATAGAAAGATTGGATGTAATATAAAACAACACGTGTAATATATAGTGATTAAAGGCTCGCAATAGTTAGACATAATATATTTCGGAAATTTAGAGAAAATTTATATATCATATAGAATCAACTATGTCAGCATTTTATTGTTTCAAATCGTTGACATTTTATTGAGGTACTTTTGTTATTTCCGCCATTTTTCTAATGGTAAAAATAAGTTTATATTTGCGTGCACACACTTATTTATTCACGAACTATATGTTATATGCTTTGCTATTGAGATGATGTTATTCCAATAATTTTTCAAAAGTTTCCTCGCAAATGAACATCGAAGGTAATATCTAGCGAAAAAGGTGATGTGCAGTTTTGTACGGTACAGCTGACTCATCGAAGTGTTATTATCGCGTAACATTCTAGTATCACACTTTTGTTAATATGCGGTTCGTGTTGTTAATCTGCAATGTTACTTGATTTGACAATGATCGCTTTCGTATGAAGTCAGTTTCAACTCAACCCAAAAATGATAAAATTGCCGTCAAAATAACACCTTGGAAATATGACTCCTTTGGAAATACATGTAACAGAACGGTGAAACTATTGCTGTCGTGAAAATAGTCCTTGTTTCAATATTGTTATGCTACCAGGAATATGGGATTTTGGTCAATAACTTAACATATTATCAAAGGCCTACTACACCGCCTATGTAGCTGTCGAATTCTGTGAAGTTTGATAACTATGTGTGTGATGAAATTCATGAAGTTGATGAACACATTTTCTGTCTTAAAGAAAACGTATACACCCCTAGATAATATTATGCAAAGCAGAGTATTTTATATTGTGGCATTAATAAAGGTTATTTGTTTTATACCAAACAATTTAAAATTGCTAAATGTTCGAGAACATATTTCCTGACAATGATTGTAAGTACGATACATTTCTATATTTGTAGATTTTGTTGTGTTTTTTGTTAATTTATTTTATTCTGAATCGTTTACAAGACTGTCTGCATCTTCTATATATATAATTGACCTCTCGTTATACTCGTAGACAGGTAGCATAAGTAAAGATATGGATATCAAATGTAATGAGAAAATAAATAAATAAGTGGACATGTTTACAGCTTCAGGTGTGATTGCTGACAGGTAAGGTATATACAACCCTCTAGCTAGTGATAGAGACACATGTTAACGTACATGTATAAAAACCCGGCGGAGAAATACCTAACATTATAACGCTAATACACTGCAGTAAATTAATATGTCTGCCAATAAAGGATCACCTGTTTGTCCCGTGGCTATAGGGATAATGTCCTCGAATGGCCGACAGTGATAACTATGACGGATCTCACCACCTAGAAACTGTGCAGTGGTCTTAAACACGTGACACTTGTTCGATTTCTCCGAGACGTGATCTACTATAATCGGTTACAGTATTAATTAACAAAAGATATGCTTACCGCCCAAATCAGTTGTCGTCTGCTCGACAATTTATCAATTTCACGTGCGTATATAAATATTTCGATAGGTGATTTGTCATTATTGTTATAATACGGTTCAATAGTTTGGTAATAAATGCTCCTTGTAGATGACAGTATATGTACTCATCCGGGATCGTCAAGGATGTATCATTATTATTAACATATAAATTTCACCGAACATATTTTTTGATGATATATCAATTATTTTTTTCATTCAAATAATCTATCAATTATATTTGTTGATGTAATACGTGCCTGGCTATGGTATTTACTGAAAAATTTATAACGTGTCTAGGGTCTGGTTTTTTTTCTTCTAATGATTGAAATGATTTTCTATATGACACATGACATAAACAATGTCATAATATATCGGGGATTGTACTGATACAAAAATATCTCAAAATGTTTACAGTTAATGTATTTTTTCGATGATTTAATTCGTCATCGATTTATAGTTCTACGTTTGATGTTTTATTTGGTTTTGTTTTTCACCTTGATAGGTTTTTGTCCTTTAAGTTTGTCTTCCAAACATATTTCCAATGACGAATTTGGCCTATTGTTTCTCCAATCGTCTAATTATCTCAAATTTCTATTCATTCTTTCCCATTCCGTGTTTGATGGTGGTACACGATGACAATAAAGCAAGGAGATATTTCAACGTTTATACAGTAAATGTTTAGGTAAAAATTGAAAGCCCACTGAAACAACGAATATAAGACCGATACCAAAAATAAAACACATAAACAAATTATCTTGGTGTTTTAATTAAGACAGAGAAAATTGCAGAATTCGTCTTGTCGATAGCAGACGGATGATGTTCAATGATGCGCGTTTGATCTCGGCAGACGGTTCTGATTCCGCGTAGATTAGGTCTTCACAAAGAAATCAAAGCGTTTGTGCAATATATGAGGTATGCATAGAGCCTTTATATTGTTGGCAATCAGCGGAGAAGAATCGCGACCCATTCCCACTAACAGGATCAAACTCTGTACCGTACAGAATCCTTGAGCACGAATCGGAGTTGGCTGGTACGCATCGTAGAACCACCTCTTTCAACTTTCTTATTTACCGCTTAATTAACTTCAAATCCCAGTACACTTCGGACTGTGCAATCAATCTAGCTCCCTCCCTCTAATTCAAGTACTTCTACGGACGGTGCAATCAATCAAACGCCCCTTTTTAATTCGAACCGACACAAAAAACGTTATTTTGGATAGACATAACATAAAATGATCACAATGGGCATACAGCTCTGGCAATTACACAGAGATGATACTAGTTTGGAGTTCAGTCAATCTTTTGATATCATTTAATGTTGGTGGTTTTACGAGCGATTCTAACGCTTTTCCTCGTGCCCAGATTGCAGTGACGATAAAAGTACACACTTCTTTCAACAAATTACTTATACTCTGTTGATTTTATGATTTATGTGATGTTGGCACTAGTTTCTACCGACCTTGATTGACGTGTGGACTTTGTATAATAGTTCTAAATCATTGGGATTTTTCAGATTATTTGCACATAGTTTCTGACAAGAAATTAAGTGATTTATAATTATTACTGAGAATACTAGGGAATTGTTTAATTAATTCTCACAGAGAGATGATTCAACCATTTCCTATAAGCAAGTTTTAATGATGAATGTTTTACGCCAGGATCAGTTTCTCTTGACCCCTATTTTCTAAAGGTGGGCAATAATATTGCGATGCAAATCATTTTGCAATAAATAAAAATTTAAACTATAAAAATAATAATTTTCAATTATTTTTTGTATCTTGCTGAACTGATGCTCCTTTTTCATATCTGTTTATTAAATAATAATTTCTAGGCAAACATCATATCGTCATGTAATGCAGATTGTAATAAATTGTAATATGATAATTGCTTTCAATATGCACGCCTACATTATATCCTACATTAGAATTGCATCTGACGGAAGGAAATTATATCTCAAAAATATCAAGTTTAAAGGGGAACATTTATTGAAATCCTGATTTAAAATATTGCCTCTATCTTCATTTATTTTTTTGAGTCTCTATCACACTCTATTGCTTCTTTAATCGCCCCTTTCCTAGAGGTTAAAGGTCATATAGCATTGTGTTGATGTCTCTATGGCTCCAAATCCAATATGTACTTTATCCGGAAAAAAGGCTACATATCAATAGATTTAGAAAGCTCCATTGTTTGTACGAATTGGCAAAAAAGAGCAACACGAATCATAGTGATATTTAAAAGGGGAGATATTATAAACTGGAGAGGAAACCTTGTAAACTTTAATCACCATTTGTTCGTCATGATGTCTCATGTCAAATCTTATCGGTCCCTAAAAACGGCCAGCTGTAAAGACAGAACTCTGGTTAGCGTGTTCGACTCTGGGACAATTTGTGTCTTTACAAACAACCGTAAAACGTAACAAAGTGTGAAACGGACACTTTCTTTCCCGAAAATGGAAAAGACATTGGAGTAACGAATCAACTGTGACGTTAAAACTACAACAACATGGGAGGCTGATATCCTATTACTAAAGATTTAATGGATGTGTAATGAATTCGCCTTTTTTATCTGAAAGGATCAATGAGTAGCACTGCCAGGTAAAATATATTACTCATATTGCATCATTATTTGTGACCAAGGAACATGTGTATGCCATCATAATTTTAATGACCATGCAGTCATGTTGCATACCTACCTCAAGTGTAAACTTTAATTTGATTAGGGTTTGAGAATGGTTTGACACGTACGATGTATATAAAGCCAAAATGCCGTCGACTTGATATCTATGTTTGAGCCTAAGCTGACAATTAGCTATTTTTTTACGTATCTGTGACAAAAATGCACCTGACTAATTTCGCATTACAGGGCAGCGTTGATCATTTCCTTTAAGCTGAACGTGTCGATTTGATTAATTAATATTTTTTTGCGCTGAGGCATTTTTTTGTGTACTGTTTGGGTTTCTAATTACAGGATGTTTTAATTTGAATCCAGTTTCCTTCAAACCCTTATATGACATATGACTTAGCTCAAGGGAATTAAATAAAAAAGATCTTAAATTGAATTATGTTGTACGATAGCTAAGATACTAGAAGCAATGTACAAGTAATTATAAAATATCCGCTCCGATGGGAAAACAGCTGTAATGTGACACTTATCTTGTATTGTAAACAATTAGTGATGACGAGACAAGTTGTGTAACTCATCTGTTTGATTGACGGAGATTGTTTAATGCTATGTCCAGACATGTTTTCAGATTCCATACGAATCAAATGAAACATTGAAAAATAAAAAGTATCATTTGTTTTATTAGGTTCTTTAGCAGCTAGAAGTCGAATCCTTCATTACTGTTCGCTTATAAATTTCGACATAAACCTGTCACAGAAAAGAATCATAACGGAAACCGGCAGCTTGGCTTGCAAATATATTTTATATTCAATTGGATTTTAGTTAAAACAGCTATTTACCATTTGCTTTCGCTTCCTTAGACTTTAATATTTTGTTGGATGTTGAATCTGGTTTTCTTCCTACCACACAGTACACTATCTAATATTCCTCAATTTCGTGCACTACTTTACTAATCATATTAATGGTTATACGAAAGTCACATAATCATGATTTTGCCAATACGACTAATTCTTACGTCTGAAGAAAGGGCTTATATGAACTGTCGCATTCACATACAATGTATGTTTTGGCAGGCTTGGAAGGTGAGGATAACCTCGTCAGCTGGTAGAATGTCCGTCGGAATTGTATAATGTCTTGGAGATAGTATAAGCAATCCTTCTTTATAGAAATTGAAACAATGAGTGCATTTAATTGAAATGAATTGGTTAGGAATATTCATTTTTGAAGGTAATTAACGTAATGTTGTATGAATATAACTTCATCTTACAAAAAGTGTGTTTATGTTTTCCACCTTCTGATAAGATTATACACGTCACATTGAGTTCATTGCGTTTTGGTTAATGTACTTTGATGGTAATGATGATGACGATTTTTTAAGAGAGAACTTATACAAACATAGCTTGTTGTTCAATCCCATTCATGTACAATCTTAAATAAAAAGATGATAATGATCGTAAGGTATAAGAGTCGGAAGGCCGTCTGTCTAGGGTTCGTAAAGTCTTGGAGTGGGTAGACCGTCCGTCTAAGGCTCGTAAGGTTTATGAATGTGTAGGCTGTCCGTCTAGGGATCGTAAGGTCTAGGAGTTTGTAGGCTGTCCGTCTAGGGTTCGTAGGGTCTATGATTTGGAAGGCTGTTCGTCTAGGGTTCGTAAGGTCT
>NW_018479457.1:0-7275 GCF_002113885.1 Mizuhopecten yessoensis | reverse complement strand
ACAGTTAACTGAGAGGCTATAGAACAAACACTAATCCACAGTTAAATGACAGGCTTTAGAACAAACACTAATCCACAGTTAACTGACAGGCTATAGAACACACACTAATTTACTGTTAACTGAGAGGCTATATAACAAACACTAATTTACAGGTAACTGAGAGGCTATATAACAAACACTAATTTACAATTAACTGTCAGGCGATAGAACAAACACTAATCCACAGTTATCTGACAGGCTATAGAACAAACACTTATTTCCAGTTAACTGACAGGCTATAGAACAAACACTAATTTACTGTTAACTGACAGGCTATAGAACAAACACTAATCCACAGTTAACTGACAGGCTATAGAACCAACACTAATTTACAGGTAACTGACAGGTTATAGAACAAACACTAATTTACTGTTAACTGACAGGCTATAGAACAAACACTAATCCACAGTTAACTGACAGGCTATAGAACAAACACTTCTGCCCACAGCCAAATCTAATTTAACCAACAAACAGAATATACTGTAATCTTGCATTTTCTTATAATGAATGGTTCTAACACAGGAAAGTGCAATTTTGTGAGATGATTTGAGATAGACTCTTCAAGACGATTTAGAGGGACCAATAAACCTGAGGCTAACTACTGGCCCGATCCTCCCACCATCAAATTCAACCCCAGCAGCACTTGTCTTGTGACATTCCAATTAAGTCTCCCGGTAGAAGAAACACTTGGTTCAATTTTACTTTAATGACTTAGTCATCAACAAGTCTAATGTCTTTTTCATCATTGACTACAACTGTATTACAGTGCGGTTTCTGTGTTATACTTTACACAACAGGCTAACACACAGGACATACCTTCCAAACTCGATGTAGGCGAAGTGTCCATGGTACAAAGCAGGCTTCATTGTCTCCCACTCACTGATATTCTGTACAAATCTCATCTGAAAAGATACAATAGTCATTTTCCAATAAAAACAGAACAGAACCCCTGCACATGAGTATGACGTTAAACTCTTAAACAAGAGAACCCCTTCATATGGTTGTGATGTTATATATAATCTAAACAACAGAATTTCTTCATATGGCTGTGATGCTATATATAATCTAAACAACAGGATCTCTTCATATGGCTGTGATGTTATATATAATCCAAACAACAGAATCCCTTCATATGGCTGTAATGTTATATATAATCTAAACAACAGAGTCCCTTCATATGGCTGTGATGTTATATATAATCTAAACAACAGAATCCCTTCATATGACTGTGATGTTATATATAATCTAAACAACAGAATCTCTTCATATGGCTGTGATGTTATATAAAATCTAAACAACAGATCCCTTCATATGGTTGTGATGTTATATATGATCTAAACTACAGAATCACTTCATATGACTGTAATGTTATATATAATCTAAACAACAGGATCTCTTCGTATGGCTGTGATGTTATATATAATCTAAACAACAGAGTCCCTTAATATGTCTGTGATGTTATATATAATCTAAACAACAGAATTTCTTCATATAGCTGTGATGTTATATATAATCTAAACATCAGAGTCCCTTCATATGGCTGTGATGTTATATATAATCTAAACAACAGATCCCTTCATATGGTTGTGATGTTATATATGGTCTAAACTACAGAATCACTTCATATGACTGTAATGTTATATATAATCTAAACAACAGAATCCCTTCATATAGCTGTGATGTTATATATAATCTAAACAACAGAGTCCCTTCATATGTCTGTGATGTTATATATAATCTAAACAACAGAATTTCTTCATATAGCTGTGATGTTATATATAATCTAAACATCAGAGTCCTTTCATATGGTTGTGATGTTTTATATAATCTAAACAACAGAATTTCTTCATATGGTTGTGATGTTATATATAATCTAAACAACAGGATCTCTTCATATGGCTGTGATGTTATATATAATCTAAACAACAGAGTCCCTTCATATGGCTGTGATGTTATATATAATCTAACCAACAGGATCTCTTCATATGGCTGTAACGTTATATATAATCTAAACAACAGGATCCCTTCATATGGCTGTAATGTTATATATAATCTAAACAATAGAATCCCTTCATATGGCTGTAATGTTATATATAATCTAAACAACAGAATTTCTTCATATGGCTATAATGTTATATATAATCTAAACAACAGATCCCTTCATATGGCTGTGATGTTATATATAATCTAAACAACAGAATCCCTTCATATGGCTGTAATGTTATATATAATCTAAACAACAGAACCCTTCATATGGTTGTGATGTTATATATAATCCAAACAACAGAATATTTTCATATGGCTGTGATGTTATATATAATCTAAACAACAGAGTCCCTTCATATGTCTGTGATGTTATATATAATCTAAACAACAGATCCCTTCATATGATTGTGATGGTATATATATAATCCAAACAACATAATCTTTTCGTATGGCTGTGATGTTATATATAATCTAAACAACAGAGTCCCTTCATATGTCTGTGATGTTATATATAATCTAAACAATAGAATCCCTTCATATGGCTGTAATGTTATATAATCTAAACAACAGATCCCTTCATATGATTGTGATGTTATATATATAATCCAAACAACATAATCTTTTCATATGGCTATAATGTTATATATAATCTAAACAACAGATCCCTTCATATGGTTGTGATGTTATATATATAATACAAACAACAGAATCTTTTCATATGGCTATAATGTTATATATCATCTAAACAACAGATCCCTTCATATGATTGTTATGTTATATATATAATCCAAACAACATAATCTTTTCGTATGGCTGTGATGTTATATATAATCTAAACAACAGCATCTCTTCATATGGCTATAATGTTATATATAATCTAAACAACAGGATCCCTTCATATGGCTTTAATGTTATATATAATCTAAACAACAGAGTCCCTTCATATGGTTGTGATGTTATATATAATCTAAACAACAGAGTCCCTTCATATGGTTGTGATGTTATATATAATCCAAACAACAGAATCTTTTCATAAGGCTGTAATGTTATATATAATCTAAACAACAGAGTCCCTTCATATGGCTGTGATGTTATATAAAATCTAAACAACAGATCCCTTCATATGATTGTGATGGTATATATATAATCCAAACAACATAATCTTTTCATATGGCTATAATGATATATATAATCTAAACAACAGGATCCCTTCATATGGCTTTAATGTTATATATAATCTAAACAACAGATCACTTCATATGGTTGTGATGTTATATATAATCTAAACAACAGGATCCCTTCATATGGCTTTAATGTTATATATAATCTAAACAACAGAGTCCCTTCATATGGTTGTGATGTTATATATATAATCCAAACAACAGAATCTTTTCATATGGCTATAATGTTATATATAATCTAAACAACAGATGCCTTCATATGGTTGTGATGTTATATATAATCTAAACAACAGAATCCTGTCATACATGTATGTCTGTGATGTTATATATAATCTTAACAAAAGAATCCTTTCATATGGTTGTGATGTTTTATATATATAATCCAAACAACAGAATCCCTTCATATGGCTGTGATGTTATATATAATCTAAACAACAGGATCTCTTCATATAGCTGTAACGTTATATATAATCTAAACGACAGAATCTCTTCATATGGCTATAATGTTATATATATAATCTAAACAACAGAATCCCTTCATATGGCTGTAATGTTATATATAATCTAAACAACAGAATCCCTTCATATGTCTGTGATGTTATATATAATCTAAACAACAGATCCCTTCATATGGTTGTGATGTTATATATAATCCCAACAACAGAATCCCGTCATATGTCTGTGATGTTATACATAATCTAAACAACAGAATCCCTTCATATATCTGTGATGTTTAACTCAAATTGCATTTATAGGGCTATGATTGCAATAGGTTCAGCGTCATTTCAAAGATTCTCCTCCTGCCTCAAATATCATGAGATAAGTGCTAGAAGCAAACATTTTGTGGAATCTTGTTTGCACTGACAACATAAACACTTCAATATTGGAAATATAAGTGAAGATCTGTAAATATTGAGAATGTAAATATAAGGATTGAATGGCATTTTTTCAATGTTCATGCTAGTATGAAAGCAAATCAGTGACATCCCTATTAACCATGAAGCCCGCTACTGAATATGTATGTAACTGATTGGCGTTCATTCCACCTTTAAATTGAAACAAGATGCCCATGGGCCTTAACTGTCACCTGAATCCTACAGTATTCATTTTTGTTGTTGAAATATGTACCAATTTTATAAAAAAATAGTGAAGTATAACATTAATGTTTGTCAGGACCATGAGCTGATCATTCCTAGACCAAGTTTCAGTTAAATCGGCCTATTAGAACTTGTTTTTTCGAAATAGCGGCCGTGGCAGCCAAATTGAATTTCTGATCGACCCGAAAAATAACAACACTTTGTCAGGACCATGAGTCGACCATTCCTACCAAGTTTCAGTTCAATCGACCCAGCAGAATTTTACTTTAAGTTTGATTTTTTTTTTCAAAATGGCGTCCGTGTTGGCCATATTGGATTTCTGGACCATGAGTCGATCATTCCTACAGAGTTTCAGTTCAATTGGCCCAGCAGAATTTTACTTTAAGTTTGATTTTTTTTTTCAAAATGGCGGCCGTGTTGGCCATATTGGATTTCTGGACCATGAGTCGATCATTCCTACAGAGTTTCAGTTTAATTGGCCCAGTAGAACATGATTTGAAGTTTGAAATTGTTTTTCAAAATAGCGGCCGTGTCGGCCATGTTGAATTTCTGACCGACCCGAAAAATAACAACACTTTGTCAGGACCATGAGTCAATCATTCCTACAAAGTTACAGTGTAATCGGCCCATAGAACTTGGCTTTAAGTTTGAAATAGTTTTTTTCAAAATGGCGACCGTGTCGGCCATATTGGATTTCTGATCGACCCAAAAAATAAAAACACTTTGTCAGGACCATGAGTCGACCATTCCTATTAAGTTTCAGTTCAATCGGCCCAGTAGAACTTGACTTTAAGTTTGAAATAGTTTTTCAAAATGGCAGTCATGTCGACCATATTGGATTTCTGATCGACCCGAAAAATAACAACACTTGGTCAGGGAGATGTCAGTAACCTTCCCATGAAATACTAGAACACTGACAGGTCAGTAAGGGCCCCGTCTTGTGGCAAAATATCCCCCATAATCATCAGGAACCAATCTGCCCATATAGCTGAGTTTGACGTTTGATATTTGGACTTCAAAAAGAATCGCAAGGAAGCAAAATATACATTTTACATGTACTATGATGTGAGTCTTGTTTCCTTCCACCTCCATATTTGCTGGGCTAACAGAAATGTAAATACCGGTGCAATACTCATTTGTTAGCTTTGATTTGTTTTATTTCACCTTATATACCTCCTCCATCAAGAGCCAGGGTCAAAGTCAGAGAACCACTTTGTCTTTGACCTTTGGACCCAAATGACCTTGACCATTAACCCAGTGACCCTGATCTTTGGTCAGTTGACTTATTCTTTAATTCCGACCAACTTTGCTTCTTAATATCATAACAAAATGTTCATCAGTGAAAATACAAAACTTGACCTTGACCCTTTGGACCCTGAAACCTGGACCTAAGGTCAGTTGACAATGTGTTAAGTTCTGAACAACATTGCTTCATAATTTGGCAGTATTTCAGCTTAAGTTGAAAATGTAAAACGTTAATGGATGACACACGACGCACGACGACGGAGGAAGACGGATAGCAATAGGTCACTTGAGCTAAAGCTCAGGTGACCTAAAAATGCCGTACAATCCTTACATGAACAATTTTTGGTATAGCATGATATGTAGCTACAATAATTCACTCTTAGTACATGCGATGATATAAATTCCTAAAATCAATACAATTATTGCAGAATTTGAAGGAGCTGCCTTATCAGGTGCTAACTTCTAGCCCTATGCTAACTGGCTAATAACTCCATGTGTATGCGTGTGCTAGAGGTGTACTTTGATCTGCTTTGTGCTGGGACTATGGTTCCATGCATCAATTTTCATAATGCCACTTCAGTTACAGAATCGCAGGTCACAGATGAGTGAGCACATATATATAAACAACAGAATCACAGGTCACATATGAGTGATCACATCTAAACAACATAATCACTGGTCACAGATGAGTGATCACATGTAAACAACATAATCACATGTCACAGATAGGTGAGCACATCTAAACAACAGAATCACTGGTCACAATTGAGTGATCACATGTAAACAACATAATCACATGTCACAGATGAGTGAGCACATCTAAAACACAGAATATCTGGTCATGGCTACATGATCACATCTAAACAACATTACCACTGACCACTGTTACAGGATCTACACAAAAGAATCACTGGTCACAGCAACAGGATCACATCTTAACAACATGACCACTGCCCACTGTTACAGTATTTTAACAACAGAATCACTGGTCACAGTTACAAGATCATATCTAAACAAAAGAATCACTGGTCAGTTACAGGATCACATCTAATCATCACACCTAAACAACAGAATCACTGGTCAGTTACAGGATCACAGCTAAACAACAGAATCACTGGTCAGTTACAGGATCACATCTAATCATCACACCTAAACAACAGAATTACTGGTCAGTTACAGGATCACAACTAAACAACAGAATCACTGGTCAGTTACAGGATCACATCTAATCATCACACCTAAACAACAGAATTACTGGTCAGTTACAGGATCACAACTAAACAACAGAATCACTGGTCAGTTACAGGATCACATCTAATCATCACACCTAAACAACAGAATTACTGGTCAGTTACAGGATCACAACTAAACAACAGAATCACTGGTCAGTTACAGGATCACATCTAATCATCACACNGTTATACAGTAGTACCATGTCCCTTGTCTCCATGTCAACCATAACTAAGGTCCCCGACAAGTTCCATGTTATACAGTAGTACCATGTCCCTTGTCTCCATGTCAACCATAACTAAGGTCCCCCACCAGTTCCATGTTATACAGTAGTACCATGTCACTTGTCTCCATGTCAACCATAACTAAGGTCCCCCACCAGTTCCATGTTTTACAGTAGTATCATGTCCCTTGTCTCCATGTCAACCATAACTAAGGTTCCCCACCAGTTGCATGTTATACAGTAGTACCATGTCCCTTGTCTCCATGTCAACCAT
>NW_018479456.1:0-7269 GCF_002113885.1 Mizuhopecten yessoensis | reverse complement strand
GTGATAATCAAGTATATCAATAGGTTCTGTGATAATCAAGTATATAAATAATATTTCGACTAAATCTTTATATCTTTTCTAGCTGATACTTTGCTAATTGGGAGAAATAGGCATTTTAATAGTTCCAGGAAACACAGAACTATAACTATCATAGATACATATCCATATTTACATATACACAGGTATAGTTTGATATATATTCAGCTTTAAATAGTGCTTAAAAACGTTCGAGAAAGCATAAGGTTAATAAATCCACCAAAAACCTCCATAACGATCGTGTAGCGGTCTTAATGCTATCATTATATTTTATATGTTTATTTACATCCATTTATTTATTTATTGTTAGCAATTTATTGAACGTATTTCAGTATTTATATGTGAATCGCAATTACTCTCTAACATCTCACAAAATGTCCAGTATACAATCAGTTACGAAACAACAGAACAATGCTAAAACGTGTAGATCAATTACAATGTACAATGAAATTAAGTTGTTTTCAGGATCACTAGCAGGACACAAATATACGGGGAAAAAACATTCTCAACTTAATTCAACATTTATTTAACGGGAGACCACAAATAGAAATAGATTTAGATAGTACAGTGGTGTTTTAAGACGCTAAGTTTCCTAGGTATTTTACAAATTATTGGTTCTAAAGACGTAGTTTTATATATGTAAAGGATTGAAAGGAATGTGTTTATATAGGAAATCCTTTGAAGTTTAGTTTTAGCCCGTTTCAACTAAGAATGTCAACTTATTTTGTAGATATGATACTAAAGTCAAAAATAAAATGGATAAAAAGATTTTATTCATACATATAACTGTAATACACATTTAATACAGCACTAAGTAATAGAAAATAATCATTAAATATTAATATTTACATTATATGAAAAATAAAATTCCTTAATTTAAGCCACATTGATACTAATGTCAGCAATAAAATCAATGTTAAATTCATACATATAACAGAAATACACATTTAATACAGCACTAAAAGTTAATTATTAAATATAAATATAAACAGTAAACCACTAAATGAAGCTGAAGTTTCTAGCACAAATCACATTCTTTATATATATCACTTAAGTCTCTAGCACAAAACATTCTTTCCAAGATGCAGAAGCTGTGATGCTGAATCGGCGTAGGTCATCAGGTCGATAGTTCCAGTCTGATAACGGTCTTTCAGGGTGGCCAGGCGTCTGTCGATGTTGGCGTATCTCTTCTTTCGGGGTTGAGTAGTGCCTCCTGCATCTCTCTGGATCCGGTTGATGTCATCCCCGTTCTGTATGTCTTAAAACGTCTGGATGATGGTGAAGATGTCGGGGTGGGCATGCAGAATTGTTTTCTTCAGTTGTAGGACAGGTGTAGAAGGTACAGTCACTAAAGATTACGTCGGAGGCTGCAAGTTCGGCCAGGTTCTCTGATGTAGCGAATGCAATCATTCTGCTGTTCTGTTCACCGTCGTCGAAGAGGAAAAATGGTTCGCCTATACATGTTTCTGTCCATCTTCCATCCAAGGTGATGTCGGTCAAGGTCTTTGGAAGTGGATGAGTCTGTTTGCGGCGAGTACGGTAGAGAGACGATTTGGTAGTGTAAAAAGATGTCAGTCGCTGGACCACGGTTTTGGAGGTGTCATCCCAATCGTTGTCTCGGATTTGGTTGAGTTCCTCGTCGAAGATGGAAGGTATGGGTCTGAACACTGACTGGGTCTGCGGCGTGGTTGTGTTGATGTCTTCCGAAGTTTGCTGGTACATGTATGTTGTTTAGTGCCGAGAGGGATGCTGAAAAAACAGACGTTGAACAACTCCAGAATGTTCTATCGCCGTTTCTACGTATTTGTCTGTAGATGAATCCATCATGGGAAAGGTTCTGTCCGCCTCTTCTGTTGGTGATGAACTTAACGTTGATCTGAGCGTTTGCCATCTTGTAGTTGATGTATCAAATCACACAATAACAGATAATATCAAACTGAAGTCACACAAGTTAAAATCTGAAAATAAATACAAGTTTTATATGACAACAAAAAAAGAGAATTAACACAATTTCACTGAGTAAAGATGTTGATGTTTCAGAGCGAAATATGATAATTCTCCAAAATGTTCTGCTGTTTTATACACTACCCATTTAACAGCTTGGGACTCTAAATATTAATTATTATTTTGCAATTATTAATATCTATTAATTATCTGATTAGTTATCAGAAGTTGATTTACCTGTGCAATTTACCTTTGGTTTTTTTACAAGTTTACAAGTTTATTATTACTTTAAGTCGTCCGACTTATCAGTTACAACATATATACAGTACAATACAATTTATATCCATGCAAACATAATATTTCTAGGTATTATATTTGTACATTATATAGTGGAGAGTGAACAGTAACCACTAATTAAAGCTAATTAAAGAAGATGAGACCTTTTCTTGTGCGCATGCACTAGATATTTACCCAAATTTCTAATTTCTGATAAACTATTACTGTTTAGCAGTTGGATAAATTTAAACATGCTAGTAAGGTTTACATAATATTTTTTGATGAATTTAGCTCTTATGTCAGCATAACAAGGACATTTCAAAATGAAATGAAATTCATCTTCTACCTCATTCATATTACATAATGTACACAATCTGTTTCCTCTTTCGATATTGTTATACCTGCCACATTCAATATTTAATTTGTGTGCTGTTAGTCTTATTTTACAAAGATGTTTTACATTATTGATATTGATAGATTTGGACAAATATAACTGTTGTCCAAAATCACAAATACATTGGTAAAGTGTACCTTTTGCAGAAGATGTTATTTTTTCAAAACATTCTTCTTTTAATATATCAGAAATGCGTTCCTTAATTATAAATAATATACCATTATTTAGACTCGGGGCTTCTCACACATAACCAAGACCAATTCTGTATAATTCTTGCCTCACCTTACTTAACCATATATCGTTGTTAGATCGCATCTCGGAGTACTGTAGCATGATTTAGAATGCAGTTTTCAGATTTTCTTAATGTTATCCAATATTTGAAAATACGAAATTTACCAACTATATTCATAGGATACCGTCCTAGCTCATAATATACCATATAATTACTTGCCTTACTATGTAATCCCAATATACGTTTGCAAAAAATTACATGTGACTTTTCTATATCTGGTGCTGCATGGAAGCCACACACTTCCGCCCCGTAACTAAGTACGCTATTTACATTTGTGTCAAACACAGCTAACTGCGCTTCTATATTAAAATAGTTATTTTTACAAACGTTTACAATTGAAAACATTGCTTTTCTCCCTTGGTCAGCAATTTGTTTTTGAGTAACTCTGAATTTTCCGTTGAAATTAAGTAGCACTCCTAAATAGTTAAAAGTGTCAACTACTTCTAGTTTCTTGCCTTTATAACACCAAATTTCGTTCTCTTTCAACTTACCCCCATTTCGGAATACAACAATTTTGTTTTTTTGGGTATTAACTGTCAAATCCCATTTATACGTATAATTTGACAAGGAATCTAGCATGTTTTGCAAACCTTCCGGAGTTTCTGCTATGACCACCATATCATCACCGTACATCAACAAAAACATATTGATCTCTATATTTCAATCGATGGACAATTATCAGATAAAAAATGCATCTCACAGTCACTTACATATAAGGCAATAAAAGAGGTGATACAATTTCACCTTGAAATAATCCATTATCACAATCGAAATAATTGGACAATGTACCTCCATATTTTACACAACATTTCTCATCCTTATAAAATGATCTTATAACTTTAAGCATTTTACCACCAATTCCTTCTCTAATCAATTTGTACCACCAGTTTTGTCTGTTTACAAAATCAAATACCTTTGTATAATCCACAAAACAACAATAAAGGCGTTTATTTTTATTTTTTTAACATACGATTAATTAATGTCTGTAGAGCGAAAATAGCGTCAACAGTGGAATGATTTTTTCTAAACCCAAATTGGGCATCGATTACTATATTATATTTCATTTCAAATGCTACCAGCCTATTATGTATCACGGCTGTAAAAAGCTTACCTACACAATGTAATACCGCGATACTTGTCTGTGTTATTAATTTCACCTTTCTTAAAAACAGGTACAATATTTTCTATCGACCATGAAAATGGGAAACAATCTGTCTTAAATATATTATAAAATAATAATAATAGACATGGAATTAAAATTTCTCTACAATTCCTAAAATATTCATTAAGCATACCATCTTGTCCACGAGCTTTATTGTTATTAAGTTTCCAATGGCCTTATCTATTTCATTCTGAGTTATATCAACATCAAGTTCTTCAAATAAAGGACAATCAAAATTGATATCATAATTTTATATAAAAAAAAAATTGAAATATCATTGTCTACAATACGCTCCTCAGAACATAATGAGGAAAAGTGGCGATAAAAATCATCTGCATGTAGTTCAGTTATCATATTTTGTTTTCGCTTTCTAAATGTTTAATAAAAAAAAGTCTAGGATTGTGCTTCTTCACATAATTCATCATATCTCCTTGTTGACATTTATATTATCTTTTCTACTTGCATTCAAGCTTCTTATAAACGGACTTTTTAGTGACAAGACATTCTCTGTTATGATTTTGATTTACATATATTGAAAATATTTAATGCAATCTTGTATTCCCTTTATCGCTGTTTACAAATATCGTTGAACCAAGGCTTGTCTCCCTTTGTGGAATTTTTCCACTTGCATGTATACGTATTACGTTTTGTTTCGCTACAATATGGTGCTATTAGCTCACTTAACATAGAAGTAAAGTTTCTAACACACATGTTAATTCCTTCTTGATCATACTGAGTGACATTACATGTTTGCAATAACCTATCAATATTTTCCTGTAATACCTCACAAATCTTATTTTTATTTTCCTCATTCCATTTTCTGTATATATGACTATTATCATGACTAGTGTTACCTTGTGTGTGATCCTCGACAACCCTATTATAGACGCTACATAATAAAGAAAACACAGGTGCATGGTAAAAAAAAAGGGCTAAATTCATCCGTCTTAAGTGATCGGATAATATCAAAATCGTTGTCATTCACCAAAACATAATCAATTAAACTAGTTCCAATTCTAAAATGAATTATCTCCCTTAGCTTCACCAGGCTGTCTACCATTAACAATTCGTAGCCCAGTTGACTTACACACTTCTAGCAATCGTCTCCCGAATTGATTTATATATTTATCTGTATTGTATCTTTTTGGCATATCAGAGTCTGGTATGTAATTAAAAATGTTTGATAACACATGCACAGACATTTCGCTAAATTTAACAGATGTTCTATAATCCTCTGCCTCACCTGATCTGCTGTTATAATCATCTGTAATTATAATTTTACAAAATGTTTTGTGTTTGGTAACACATTCTTCTATACTCACAAATGGGTCATTGTTTTCACAAAATGTACTGTTTACAGGTGGAAAATAGCATGCAAATATAAATGTATCATGATAATAACCCGATGGATTATTTTCATCCTTCAATTTTAATATAACAATACAATCTTATATATTTTCGACAACTGTACAAGTATCACCGAGTAAGGATTGTACATATATTACAATTCCGCCTCCTTTTCCATTTACTCTATAGAATCTATATGTATGGCACTAATCCAATGATTTTTCATCATCAGGATTTACCCAACATTCATACAAGGAAACCATACATTTGTATCATGTGCCGTTATAAGTTTCACAAAATCAATATCCTTCAATTTGTCACTCTGGCTTCTACAGATTTTGTATGTCTCACACTACTGCCTGTACATCATTTCTGCAATAGACTATAACTCACTATCATCACAACTGATCACCTATGTAAACATGTGATTTTAAGCAGAGTTGGTGTTCAGGGAAGACCCCATCAAGAACATTTATAAAGTAAAGCAACACAGAAATAGATCTAAATCGAAAGCCTCAATCACAAACATTGTTACATAACAAGATGAGTAAGATGAGACCTACAAGTACCCGACGTTATTCAATACGTATAACAGTTTGTATATAACAGATAACCTACAATCTACCGGGGCGGGAAAGCTTCAGACTTTAATTCCTCAACATGACAGTTAGAGGTGTGCGGGCAGTGTAGCGGAGCGTTAAGTACACACAAAATAACAGTATATGTATGGATCTACAAATGAAAAATCATCTGGGACGACAATATAAACATGACGCACTCTGCTATTGGTGGTGAAAACCGGATAGAGTACCATTTTGTCCTAGCGTGATGGCAATGAACAACATTTTGTCTCTGCGTGATGGCACCTACGAACATTTTGTCCATTTGTGAAGATACTAACGAACATTTTGTCCATTTGTGATGACACTGAGGTTCATTTTGTCCTTTAATGCCACTGATGTACAGTTTGTCCTTTTATGGAGACACTAACGAACATTTTGTCCATTTGTGAAGACACTGAGGTTCATTTTGTCCTCTGATGCCACTGATGTACAGTTTGTCCTTTTATGGAGGCAATAACGAACATTTTGTCCTTTTGTGATGACACTATCGAACATTTTGTCCTTTGGTGATGGCACTGAGGTTCATTTTGTCCTTTAATGCCACTGATGTACAGTTTGTCCTTTTATGGAGACACTAACGAACATTTTGTCCTTTTGTGATGACACTGATGTTCATTTTGTCCTTTAATGCCCTTGATGTACAGTTCGTCCTTTTGTGATGACACTAACGAACATTTTGTCCTTTTGTGATGGCACTGAGGGTCATTTTGTCCTTTAGTGCCACTGATGAACAGTTCGTCCTTTTGTGATGACACTGACGAACATTTGTTATTTTTAATTTGGCCCGGATGTTCATTTTGTCCTTTTGTAATGCGACATAAGTTCGTTTTGTACTCTTGTGATGACACTGGCGAACATTTTGTCCATGTGGGATGACCCTTGTGGTAGTTTGCCTTTGTGTGATACAGGGGCCTGTATCACTGACTGAAGTACATTTTGTCTTTTTTGTATGACACCGAGGTACATTTTATTCTTTTGCGTTGACACTGAAGTATATGCTTTCCTCGTGTGATGATCCTGATACAAAATGTGTGGTGATGTGTACCGTTTAGGTTGTAGTCCGACCACAAGCATCAAGATAAGGAAATGTATAATACAAACACAACATTTCCAGTCAAGAGTATCACAAACAAAATTACCAAACAAAATGTGTCTATAAGCTTTCCGAAATCTTTATTGAGCATGGTGGTCGATC
>NW_018479455.1:4414-7236 GCF_002113885.1 Mizuhopecten yessoensis | reverse complement strand
GGATTGCTGGTATACTAGTCTCCTTGTGATAGTGCAGCTCTCATTATGACTTCATTGTGCTACCTCACTGAAATACCACGCTGAAGGCACCAAGCACAGCATTGCTAGTAATTACATTATACTGATAACTGGGAAACCAGTTGATGCCATATTCCCCTAAATGATAAACGTTAAGCAGGGAATAACAACTACCATTTTTAAGGACTTTTTTATGTCCCTGCCTGGATACAGAACCCATTGCCGTGGTGAATGTTCACAATAAAGCCAAACGTGAGGTAGTGCCAAGCTATTCGCTAGGAAACACAAGGTTGTTAGAGGCAGAAAGAAATGCAAAGTTCCCAAATATTGCAATGGATGCATCAGATTTATGTTGAGGGCACAAACAGCAAATCCGCAATTCTGCAAGGGGTTCCCAAACTAGTCGCATCATACAGCGGATATAAATCGGTGTTTTCTTTTCTCATTCCTCGAACTGCAGGGGTGAGTCTTTGTCGCCTACAAATCTGCGTTCGTCATTTAAATAAAAGTGGAATACACCCATTTAATCCAGCTGCAGTTGATAGGATTTCATTTGCTCCAGCCACAGTCTTAAAGAGTAAAGCCTCTGATGCACCTGCTCCATCTGATCCTGTACACGATGCTTCATCTCAGAGTGGTCCTGCTCCAGCTGATCCTGTAGGTTCGTCTTTATTGCCTAGTGCCTTGCTTGCCAACACCTCACTTTCGGCTGAAATGTTCGCCCACGTGAGAAAGGCAACGGGTTCTGCCCCCCAGGTCGGGACATACCAAAGTCATTGCAATGTTAAATTTTATTCCCTGTTTAATGCTCAGCATTTAGGGTAATGGCAACAACTGGTTCACCCGTTGTCAGTATAATGTGACCTGACGGAATGCTGTGCTAGATCTCATCGTTTTGTTATTTCAGCGAGATAACACTGTAAAAATAATATTTTGTAGATATGATAAAGATCCCTTCATGGTGGGCGCTTTTGTTTTTTGTTTTTGTTTTTGTATTGTTTAACGGCCCATCGACAATGTTAGTCAGTTAGGGCCAACATTACTGTAAAAAGAGACATTCACGAAAATAAACACATCAAACCAAAACGTAATAGCTTAAAATATGTAAAGGATTAAAGAAATACATCAATATCGAACAAATTGGCTGCACAATATAGCATATTTTATTGTAATGATCAATAGAGTGTAAATAGTCAAGTATTAACTGCACAGAAACTATCGAATAATCTTTTCATAGACGGTACAATATAAAATCTGTCACATAATTGTTTGAAATCAGCGCATTCAATCATAAGCTGTTTTAACAATAGTCTTTAAGCAATACATATACCAATACCAACTGTATCTGCTTTAACTCATTCACCCAACTCTTTCAATTCGAAGGTTTGAATAGTCCATTCTGAAATTTCAGGGGTGAATGAGTTAAAGTATTGAAATGCAAAACAATTATAAGGTTTAGATAAGTATTTATATGGCAAAAACCAGTAAAAAGTCATCATCTGGAAAGATTTGGAAGATGGCAAAGTTTGTTTGATGAAAAAGATAATAAAAAAATTGATTTAATGATACAAGGTCTCTATGCGTACTTGTCATAAATTGTATTATTTATTTATGATTGAATCAAGTGAAAACAATCTTTACATTTTAAGTGATCTTAACATTACTGGTACATGTATATATCTTATAGATGGTGTGTTGGAAGACGGGGGCTGGGGGGGGGATTTTCCCACTGAAGAGGTTTTTATGTTCTGAAGGATTTTGATTTTCTCAGAGTGAGTGGCATAGTTCTGAAATAAAAATACAGACATTGATGTGGTTTCAAGAATGTTTATCTGCAAGAAAAGAAGAGTATGCAGAGTCCAAAGGAATATACAAAATGTTAATGCCTTAAAATTGTGACGGCAACTGATAAACTATAGATAACTATAAGTATATGTTAGCAATGGCNCCCCCCCCATGCTTTTTGTTCATAATATTTCCCCAAAGTCAAAAGGCGCAGGCACCTGTTGAAATAAGGTTGGAAACTCTTTGGATATAGATCATCAATATGTTAATAGTTGTATGTTGAAACATAAACATGTATAGCCAGCAGAAGCAAACTATGCATAACACATGGCAAATACAATTAGATACACGTGCCATAATTGTGTCCAGTTAGGAGAATAATGTGATATTATGTCAAGTTCTGTTATGAATTGTGAATTATGTTATGTGATGTGAAAGAAAATTAACTGTTAAATCGCACAAAAAGAGAATTCAAAACTAAATGTACGTTTACAGGCAGTTATGCTAATCCAAATAACCCAAACAAACAAAACAGAACATAAAACTACTTCTGCTGAAAAATTCATATCATTAATACCAGGGTTAAAAAAAATGTAATTAAGTGTAAATATACGAATTGAACAGTTTATTTCCAAATATTCCCGTGGGTATCGACAGAAAAGAGCTATACACTAAGTAAACTTTACAGCCTAATCATTACATTTTAGAGGTAATGGAACATTCAATGTATACATAGTGATGACATATGAGAAGGATGTGTTTGCAGCAATTTTCTGTTTTTATTTTTAAGTTAGAACCACTCAGAATGCGTCCCCTTCCTCCAGCTCCCCACTTAGGGAGGAGAGGAACGGTCATCAATGACAAAGGGGCGATGTCAGCAGTGCTGCCGACAACCCCTGCCCGCTTCACGCTCAGAAGGGGACGCTCTGTCTCGTCATCGTGGTTTACGGTCTGGTCAGTTTTACCTGACATCCCGGCGAAACATACTATAGAAATGATCCCTAAAAGTATGATCTTAA
>NW_018479455.1:0-1782 GCF_002113885.1 Mizuhopecten yessoensis | reverse complement strand
GGGGGTCACACATTAGTCACTTCCTACGATACATTCAGTGGGTAACAGCAGGTGTATTCTTTTCCGGATCCCCCACCTGTAGGGGTGTTGATTTGAGTTGGTTTAGTATTGTTTAACGTTCTATTAAAAGCTATGGTCATTTCAGGACGGCCTCCCATGTGTGCAAGATGCATGCGTGTAGTGTATGCGTGTGTTTTGGGAGGCTTCGATATGTCGTTGAAGGCCGTGCATCCATGTGTGTATGCGTGCATGTGGGTATTGTGTGCTGGATACAGGATATGTTGGTGTTATTGCCTTCTTGTGATGGCGCAGATCTGAAATACCATGCCGAAGGTCCCAGCACACCATTCCGCCCGGCCACATTATATTGACAACAACTACCATGTTAAGGACTTTGGTATGTCCCGGCCTGGGAACAGAACCCATTGCCTTCCATGCTAGGAAATAACAGGTAATTAGAGGGTAAAATAGATGCATTGTTTAACAGCAACTAAATTATTATTTTTTTCATCCCCGACCTACAGGGGTGGCTAATAAGGGAAAATTTTGGAACATCCTCGAGCACGGAAAATTCAATTTTGTGCGGTCCCCCTAGGGATGAAGCCCCGTTAGTGTAAACATATTGATACATATTAAAATCTTCCTTCATTTGTACAAATTCAGGGATTTGAACCAAATTTGTAAGAGGACTTTCTTGGGGTGAAGGGACTCAATTTTAAACAAAGGGTATTCCCTACTCTGGGGACGGAGGAGCGGGCCAATAGGCGGAGTTTAGGTACGAATTGAAGGATTAAAACTTTGAACATCCTTGGACAAGGGGAAGTCGATTTTGTATCAACTGGGAGAACTTACGAATAAAACGCATTCTTTTTTATGACAAGAGGGATTTGAAACAAATTTGAAATAGAGGATTCTTCGGCAAAAGGACTCAATTATAAATAAATTGAGGGTATGGCCTTAGGGGCAGAGGGAAGGGCCAAATAGGGAATATTTGTGTAGAGCACCCTAGGGCAAAAGTTTTATTTTTTTTTATAAACGGAGAATGTGCCCCCCCCCCCCCCCTTCCTAGCACATTGCTTGGCAACACCTGACTTTTGGCTTAAATGTTGAGCGTTCGCCCAGGTGAGTAAGGCAATGGGTTCTATTCCAAGGCCGGGAAATACCAATGTCCTTAAAAATGGTATTTGCTATTCCCTGCTTCACGTTCAGCATTAAGGGGAATGGCAACAACTAGTTCACCCGTTGTCCGGGCGGAATGCTGTGTTGGTTGCCTTCGGCATGGTATTTCAGTCAGATAGCACTATAAAGTCGACATCAGATCCGCGGTATCGCAAGGAGGCAAGCACACCAACATACCCTGTCTCCTGCATACACATACTCAAGCACGCATACGCAAGTCCCTGCAGGTAGGGCGAATAATTGTACATGCTGCCTCCATTGCATAATCAAGAGGCGACTAATTTGGGATATTATGAAATCTCTCCTTTTTAAACAACTGTCTTCTTCCTAATGTCTCCCGTGACAATGCCTCACTTTTGGCCTTTAGTTTAGCGTTCGCCCCTGTGAGGAAGGCATTGGGTTCTGTCCCAAGCCGAGACATACCAGAGTCTGTAAAAATAGTAGTTTCTACTCCTGCTTTACGCTCAGCAATTTAGGGAGTGGGACGACTAGTTCGCCTGTTGTCAGTATAATTTGACCGAGTGCGGTGTCTTGCTGGGTGTCTTCGGCAGTATATTCAAGTGAGGTAGCACTATAAAGTCGGCATCAGTTCCGCGCTATCAC
>NW_018479454.1:0-7225 GCF_002113885.1 Mizuhopecten yessoensis | reverse complement strand
TCACTGACTTGTAGATATACAAACATTAATAAATGGCAAAGATGAGTACTGAAATGGAAAACACCAATTCTGTAACTGAACAAAAATATAAAATTGAACAGATACTTTAAGTATATTACAAAAATGATAATATGGTTAACCATTTATCTTAGATAGTGTTTCATGAATATTCATCTTTGTCTAAAATTCAACTTCTGAAAGTTTCATTATCCCTCAATACTCTCTACTAATGTGGATACAACGTTTTAAGGTTAAATATGTCAGCTACGTACCGTACACTTCTACCTCACAAAGCGCCAGAAAAGCGCTATTAGAGTACCACGCTAGACCTCCTGACCGTCTGTCGCTGTATATCGTCAGGTACTTGGCGCTACCTGTACATTGTATCTGGGGAGTCAATGATAACGTGGCCGGCGTTGATGTTGTGTCTTTATGACAAAGGTGACCGTTCCGCCAATCCGAAGTGTTCGACTGGTATATTTGATAGCCACCAAATTGTTGTTTTTGCTGATACCCTTCATCTAAGTTTGATAAACAAGATTATCCACTAGAGCTTATGCGTATATACTGTTTTTACACAGGACTATTTTCGTGTTTTCTGTGACAAGCGACCAATGCAGAAACATCATGAGGAAACACGGATTTTTATTTCATTTTCTTTTTGGGATAAAACTTCTGCAGCATACATTTTTACGTGCGGTATCGCTATATTTTTATTTCCATTTCAACCATTTTTTGACGCCCTACTTTGTAACACTTTCCTTTTTGCCCTTATCATTTTTATTGGTTATGTTTTTATTACGTTCCATTAAATTGATATATCACATTAAAGCATGTATAAAGGGAGGACTCATTGATTACATGTTGGTTGTTCTCATCAGTATTTGTTTTAATACAAGTGTGCCTAACAAGGCTTGGCTTTGTCACACCTCCTATCCGTAGGTACACGCACAGAAGTACCCACACATGTATCGACCGTTGGCTTGTGTTAACGTATACACCGACAACTGAGTCAGAACACTTGAGGTTTGCAATACCAGTATTATACACAACAGTCCGTCGTTGATAATCAAGAATTCAATCAGGGTCGATACAAAACAGTCTTATAAAAAACCTCTGGTGTAGAAACGATTCAACAGTCAGAATGTCGACTTGATAGAAAGCATTACGAACAACATAGACAACCTGACATGTCTATTGTATACGATATACGTCATTGTATGTACATTGCATTTTGCTTTCTGTGTTATTATGTTAAATGATGTCAAGATATCATTATCCTCGTTGTTTTTATCATTCTCGGGGTAGACCTAACGGGCCGTTAAACCATGCATAGCTAAAATAAAATGTCCTTCTATACCTAATTATGTAAATATAGTTTTTGAATGTCAATGATCTCAGGTCCGGGATCATCGACTTTGCAATAACCAGTGCCATATGAATACTGGTGGGATGAGGATGGAGTGGAGTTACATTAGTCATCTTTCACGACATGCAATCAAACAATGCAGTGCCGTCTTAAGGTCACGACTAACACGGAAAACCTTTAGACGGCATAATTTTGTTTTATTGTTCAATACAAAATCAAAATATACAATTACTCACCTCTGAAGTATATTTTGACGTATTCCATAACGATCAGTTCCTCTAGATCTACTTGCCACCATGCCTCCTGTTGACCTGTTTGTGTGTGTGAACAACAGCTTTGTTTGTCGAAGATTTGTTTTTTACAGCCATCTACTGCCTTGCCACTACTATATGCAGCATTGAAGTTTGAACTTTGAGTGGTGATTTTGACATTTGGCTCACGATTGGTGTTAACTGTAAAATAATGAATTATTATTGTATATCTATATATATATATATATGACTGATCTAAAGTACTAATCATTGTCACTATTCTCAGCATTGCAATGTCATCCATGTATGCATGTGTTGATGGTAAAATCAAATATTAAAAGACAGAAATGATGAGCAGAAATTAATGGAGAACCGATTTTAATAAATGTAAAAAAAGTATAAAATATACCAACACAATAGTTTGAAAAAGGAGCCAGGACTTTGTTATTTTCTTTTTAATGATTTCCTTTTTAACTTATGTTTGTCTTTTAATTGAAACTGCTAATTAAATTATCCAGATTTCTTCTCCGTTTTGAAATATATGGCACAATGCATATGCAGCTAATAAATAGAATTTAAAAAAGCCATAAACGAACAAAAACAGTTATCACTTATGAAATATGCTGATGTTAGAGCATACCCTCTCGGTAAGCTAGAAACCGTTGCCTAATTATGGTTAAACAATAATTTTGAAGATGTGATATCAGGTAATAATTGAACAGAAAATGTGAGTAAAGCTAGAGAGAAAATATATAGCCGTGGCTGTTCGTGTAAGCACGGCATGAAGACAATCGCGAGAAGAGGTATGTCTGTAAATCAAAATGGCAGACGGGGTTACTGCAACTCAAGTAAGTACTAAACAGAGGTCAAAGATTGGAATTGTCGGATGTTATGACTAAGTTTATAACAAATGTTATTATAATCGTTGTAAATTATAATTAATATCATTGTAAAAGTAAGTTAAGAAAAAAAAAAATGTTGAAAAGAGAACTCAATTGAATCTGTATCGACAATTTTGTCCAGCAAAATGATCGCCAAAAAGAAGTCATAAACGATGCCCTCCACGAAAAAAAAATGGCACAAAAACAAAATATAAACATACGAAACAAAAAGTAAGAAGATAACCTGTTTATATTGAGATTTTTGCAGAAAGGTACATTTAGATGATTTAACAGATGACTTGCGTACATGGTGGTATGGGTAATGTCTGCAGAGGCGCCGTGTCTACACGAACACTTACAACAACAAAAAATCTTACTAGTTTTATTAAGATTGTTTGTATTAATTCATTGACCTCACGTATTCAAGATGAATTTTGAACAATAATAAGGCTTCGGTTACAAGCTAACCGAGGTGATATGCAATTACAACAGCATGCTTCACATACCTAACTACTCTGTTTTGGTTTATTTCTTTTTGTGATATTGTCTCATTGTGACTGTTTAAATGATATGCATATCTTCATGTTTCCGTCTTGAAAAAACGTGCAGATATATATTTTGAAGTTGTTCGGATCCAGTATCCGAGTTTGATCATAGTTATTACTTAGGAGACCAATGAGACAAGGAAGTAATGTATACAGTGTAAACAATATGAGGTCGTAAACTTTTCGGAGAAATCTGCTCCTTAAAAACACAGAACACTTACCTTACGTAAACACCAAATAGATATAGTATGATACTTCTAATATATAAAGACAATAAGCCCCTCGGTTAATGCATACAAATCAGTTGTAGGTTGAATATATTGGTTCATACCGATTATGAAAGACTGATGTTTTACTGGCATTGGCTTGCGAACAGTGTTGTATAATCATATCAATCGCTCAATGTTAATACAAAAGAAAGAACAATAGCGACAAATCACCATTGAGAGCAATATTTGAAACACAGCTAGTATATTGTCTATGTACATATCCTGAAATAAATGCATACCGTTTGATACTATGTCACAACAACTCAACGCGGAAGTTTGAAACATGAACATCGGGTACAATCTATATATTTACCCCTACCTTCTATACAAGCAATGTGTTATATGGTAAAACACATGGGGCTTATGCTACGGGATGTACATGTAGGTCCAGATCAACATGACGTATAGGTTTACTATTAGAATGAAGGATAAACAGAAAATGCACATCCAATCATACCTGATGTGTTGACAATCATTAAAGTTGATAAGATACACAGAGCCTCCAACAGCCAGATAGTACACACCTCCATTATACATATACTGCGTATCGTATAAAGCGGGAGATTTGTGTCTGTTCTATCGCAAGCGCACAGGTATACAATGAGGTAGTAAATGCTCTGCTCTACTAAACTACAAAATTACACGGTAATTTGATAAGGCTGCAGTGCATTGTTCAGTATTATTAATTTTTTTCTGTTGCCTGCCGTAAACATGTCTAAACTTACCTGGATATATTATGCAGTTTTCGACTGGCAAACACTTTATATATGTCGAAGGCATGAGGTACATTCTGATTATAAACCGATAGGTTTCTTTGGCAAGGAAAGTTAATTCATTATTATGATTATTGTGTCAATCAAAATGGAAGTGCATTTTATTTTCAGAAAGAAAATTGTGTCGGTAAACCTGTCTTGATCGGTTTTCTCCTTTACAGCGTTCACTTATCTGTGTCTCATTGTCCCTTGTCCTAGCTATATAACCGACATACGAAACTCAAAACGAGGCATATTGTTGAACAGACCTAATAAGTACATCACATGATAATGAAGAAATATGGTCCTGCTGAATAGTGAAAATATGTTCATTTTATTGTTGTGGTATCAGTTTATGCTGGATTTAGAATTACCCATTACTTCACATGTACCTGAAACGGAAAATATGTTAAATCGAAAGGAGGGGTGCTGATGTCGATTCATACGCCGGCCATAACTGTTTTTCTTTTTTAGCATAAATTCTTTAGTGTAAATAGTTTTGTGAATAATATTCCTTTTAAGAAATGTTTATACCTTAAACATGCCTCTTTCTTTCTTTTCATTAGAGCTAATCATGTTTAAGAATATAAACAAGACGACGATAAAACAAATTATCATTTTCAACACATATAGCCTAAACAGTTGAGTGTTACATGTATCAACAGATACTCTGATATGTCAATATAAAATATCAAATAGGTATCGCGTGTCTTCTATAATCATACGTCGGTGGGAATATTATTGTAATGTGCACTGGACGTTACAGTGGGTAAATAAACACCGCGGTGTGTCTACATACAAAATAGACTAGTCCTTTAGAAAATGATCTCTATTAATAAACTATAAAAGTAATACTGTAAAGGGATATGCGTGTAAGGTATTTCATCATTCCTAGTCATATACAATGTAGGATCAGTTTAGTACTGCCAATACTTCTGTCTCGATTTTGTTCTATATAATGCGTTTTTTATTGCGTGTGGCCTGAGCTCTACGTAGATAACATACCTGTAAGTTAAGAAATATTAATTATCAATTTGCCTAAAAAAGTAAAAAGTAAAATGAAATTGTACAGTAGTATTAGTTTGTGAAGGCTCCAAATCGTTGCATCAAATTCTAATTTACATACAACTTTTTAATGTGTTAACTGTCTTGTATTGATATAAATTCAATTTCTCGCAAAGGTTTCTAATTTGAAGGCATTCAAATGTGATATTTATTGTCCTTCTTGCAATTGTATTTCATAATTATCTGTTTTTAGCTTTAACACTTGTGCCTTGTTCCTACTACAGACCACTGACCTTACAGGTACAAACGTCTCCATCATGGTTCGCTGACCCATTTTACTGCTGCTGTGTGTGGTATCAATAAATTCAACACCGAGTTTATAAACATGTTAGAGGGGAGTGGGAGAAGACAGCTATTGCTTGAGCAGTTAAATACACATGCATGATCACTAGTCAAGAAATTAAAATATTTTAATCAGATAAGCTTGCAACGCTCGGAATAAACACAAAACATGATATATTGATTTCCCCATCAGGGTGACAGTGCGTCAGAGACGTGTTACGTCTTTATACGTATCCGATTGCGTACACCAAACGGAGCTTAGAGGTGTTACATTCTTGAATCAGGGCCATTGAAGGGATGAGTGCTCAGGGTTTTCAAGCGCTCGACAATTCAATAAACCTTTGCCCCAAATATTTCCTCTGGTTTAAACATATCATTACCACAAGCAAAATAATTTAAAATGTATTAATCAAGTGCAATGTCCATCATTGCACCAAAAGGACTGAAGTTAAGTAAAAAAAAAAAAAATGATAACAGAAGTACAAAAAAGCACCTATAATATAGCAAGGTTATCTTTACAAGATAAAACAGTGTACAGAAACACTGTTATTAAATCGAATACATATTTAATAAGTTCGTAATAAGCCTATTCTTCAATCCCTGTCGTTAACACACCTTATCACGTTTCAATAGTACTGATAAATATATTTTGTTGAACATGTTTAAAAGAGAGAAAACATCGCAATCCATCTTTTGCCGGTCATAATCTATAAATCAATCATGGTTATTATCTAATTGTATGTGTATAACATGGTCCAATAACGGTGGGATGCCCTATGTTCTGTGGGCTAAAAGTGTCATATTGACGCGCGTTACAAAACCCGCACAGAAAAATAGGACAACTTCATCTCAATTTTACTAAGTTGGTTGGACTACATGTATGCCATTTGAGAAATATACGTTTTTTGTGATAACTCACAAATATGGTTCAACCTTACAAATAGATCGACCTCATTAAAACCCGGGTTAGTCCATTGTTCTATCTGAGGGAGATAAATGTAACGTTTGCCTGTTTACAGATTTACAGAAAAAGTACAGATCCTTTCTGTCCGGTATTTCAGTAATGACGTTGACAAACACAGGGGGGGAAAATCATGTGGTTAATTAATTATGAGAAAAGCAAGCAATGTATTTACCGATGACATATGCACACATTCTCCCTGTATTACAATACTTTTAACGGTTGGTAATATTTAATGGGATAAAATAATATATCCGTCAGTCTTGAGAATTACACTGTACCAGTATTTGACCAGAGTTACAGAACCAGGAAGAGTTGTTTCTCTTTGCTCGATAAGTTTAAAACACTATATCGGCTAAGTCTGAAACTTGGTCAAGACATGCGTAGTTGGGTGTAGACGAGCGACGTTGGGAACATCCCATAATGCATCATCGCCAACTAGCCCAAAAGTAAACAATTTCATTTCAACAAATTTTATTTATGATGGTGTATGAATGGGAGCAACAACAGGTTATGCCTATAACAGTTCTCCCCTACATGCATTTGTATGAATCAGCATATATGAAAAACTGAAAAAAAGGACACAACTTATATACAAAACAAATATAAATGTGCAAGTCATATGGTAAAGGGGAGATAACTCAAACTGTTTAAGGAAGTTCCAAGTCTAATGGACCTAAGCAGAGTATTGAGTGAATATATGACATCTTTCTTCATTAGATCCTCCCTGGCAGTTCAAAATCAATAAAGAGTGACTCATAGATAGATTGCTTCCCAACCTAAAGAAAACATTCTTATCCTACCAATAACCCTACACTAAGTAATCTATACTGTAGAAAACGACAGGAAA
>NW_018479453.1:0-7215 GCF_002113885.1 Mizuhopecten yessoensis | reverse complement strand
ACTGGGTCAGACGTGCACAATAACAGCTCTTATTAGAGTAAACAAACAAGAAAAAACTTACTTGTATCTCGTCACCTGGACACTTCTTTTTACAAAAACGTATATAGTATATATAATTTGTTTCACATGGATTGAAATTTGATATTATTATGTAACCTTTTCACCACTGTAGACTATAATTGACTCATCCAGATAAATAAATGGTGGAGTCTAGTTAAATTACCTATGGGTGAAAGGGTTTAAAAATAAAAAAACATTTTTTCAGATTATCAGCATCTGAATAAACAAGTTCAACTGTGTTATTATCCATATGAACAAACACATCAATTATTTATAGGAACAAACACATCAATATCTTACAACACAGTTCTATCATATATCAGGATCTTATGCGAGAAAAAATTTGAACAATGTTTTATTGTATACATAATAGGTGTAATATAAAATCAGAAAACACATTTTATTGAGATTCCGGTGTAAGATATTCATATATATATATATATGATAATAGAATTATAAAACCTTACTATTTGACAACAAACACTTTCAGGCTAAATATCACATACAAAGACAAGGTACAGCACTCTACTGTTTATTTTCAACATTATCAGTACAAAATTACACATTCATACCTTAATAAACACACTTTCCACTCAACATAAGAGGCAGCAGTAGAAAATTGAACTGTCCATTGGAAGGTCCATATCTCATAACACAACAAATTAATGATGTGTTATACAGAATTAGGAAAAGCCCAAAAAGTAAAGTTAAAGCGGTTCACAATGACTTACTCAAACCATACAGGGGAGAAAACAAATCCAAATGGTTATAGAGAGAAACAGTATCTTGGACACCTGATTATTTCTAACTATGTCCACAAAAATAACCACTTAGAAATAAAACTTTGGGTTCTTATTCTGTCTTTGCGGGTGCATAGATCTCCCTGTAGAATCTGTGGAAACTTTGTCTCTAAACTGCTGTCATGTCGAATGCCACATGATTTAAACTACGTTCCAATGTGCGAGACCAGCACAATGAAAGTGGATCCATTACCCATTCTTGCCTGTTATAATGTTGGAAGTCATCATCCGTGGAGCCATAGGACGAAAATGATGTCAACACATATTTCATTGATGGAAGTGCTAGGATGTTAAATTACATCTTATTCTTAGGAATGGACTAGTTGTTACAAAAGGGATCCTTCCCTGCAGCATCCCACACTTTCAAGAACTTTTTACTGAAGTCGTGTTTTATAACGTACTCTTTAATATTAACTTTCAGTGATGAACTGTGAAATATGAACATTTATACAAGCAACATTTGCAGATCTAGAACTTAAAACGTGTATATGTGTATGAAACTTTAATTGACATATGCTTTCCATTATCATATTGCATTTGATATATTATTGGTTTCATTATTATTTACTATGATATCATAGCCATTCTCTCATTAATGTAAATAAAAAGGCTAGATTAATAGTTATTGATATAAGTCACTTTACATTGATTTAATTCACTGTGCCAGCTTTATTTGAATATGTGGACGGAATTTATTCTGGCAGAAAGTACAGCGAGATAGAATGCAATAGAAAATAGTTATTATGTATGTTTTACCTCTTTACTGTATATGTATAGTATTGAATTACGATTGTTTTAATTGAATATTAAATGTTTTGGAGGTTTTTAACGTCTGAAGTAAGAATCTCGAACCACGCCATTCGGGCAATAGGCCTAATTAAACTTGACACGCATGCACGTGCTTCAACATAATAAGTATTAAATACGTATTAAGTACATAATAATCCCCCCACCTTTTCGATTAACGTCACATAATATAACGAAGGCCCACCTCTCCCCATCCACCCTCTCAAACAGCACATCTCCATGGTTCCCTTCACTTCTTCCATAACCCCTGCCTCATCCACATATAGTCTCGTTCAACCAGATGCTTGATCACTTGTAATTCAAGAGCCTGGTCAAACACAGTACTTTAAAATTACCATCACCAGAGGGCAGTGTTTTTACTTTCGTTTCCGGACGTTATGTCAACGCCATTGAACATTTCGATGAATAATAAAATTAATGAAAAAAAATACCTATACATGCATTCCTGAAGTACCCGTGTATTCACTTATATCGAGAACAATGTAAGAAAAATGTGTTAAATCTCCAGAATAATGCCATATATTTTCATTGAATAAATCATAACTTAGCACAAAGCCATCAAGGCTGCCTGAAGTGGAAAAAAAAGCATGCAAAGCAGGTGAGATTTTACCTGAACACCATTCTAAAGACTTTCAAGTTTTCACTCAGGTAACCTGGCTTGACTTGTATCAATAGCCTCGTTAGCTTCATGAATGATTGTAAAATATCCAATGAAATACATGAAATCATTCTTTTTGAAGCATTTTCTTACATTTTTCTCGTTAATAGTGAAAACATGGATGCTTCAGGAATGCATATACAGGTAATTTTTAATGAATTAGAATATTCAATGTAATTTTGGGCGACTCAAATTCTGACTTCAAAAGTTAAAAAGGGTGTGCCAACCTTTGACCAATGACAAAATTTACCAGAATCTCGGTAAGCCTCGTTATGATGTCACAAAACGAAAGCACTTGGTTTGACCAGACTCTCTATTCGGCGTAACTTGCGCAGGCTACAAGAGACTGGTTGAACGAGACTACATCCACATAATAAATCGTAACGAATGTTCACTCTCTCTCACCCCTCCTACACTTACTAATAATCACGCTATAACATAAAATCATAAATGTCGGAAAGAGGAACAGGATCATGTGAAAGAAAAGATAAGGTTGATAAGAAAAAGGACATTGGTAAAGTTTAGTCAGCTTTATTTTAAGTGACGAAAGACAAAGAGCGGATTACAAAGTCAAGTCAAGTACATATTTAACGTCGATATGATTACAAAGATAAACACAAGCTCGTTTAGTAAGCTTTACAATCGAATAACGGACAACAACAAAAAACAGCATCTGCATGACTCTAACCACAAACACACAGTCTGTCGGTTGGGCCTATAAATGGTAGCCCGTGTAAGAACTGTCCAATCTCGCACGAAAAAAAAGATCCCTCTGAGTCTTTCGAAAAAAAATAGGCGTGTAAACGCCGGCATAGAGGATAGGGTAAGCTTTATTCCATATTTTCGGCCGTTTTATTAAGACATTTAAAAGGACTTTAAATCATATATACAAACCAAATTTATAGAATAGTTTGGAGCTGGTGTTAATATTGGCGGCTTTCTACCTCACCTCCGGTCCAGACTTGGTGCTGCTATACGACTAGTGTTCGGATAAGGCAACATTAGGCCTAGGAGCCCGTCTTACAAAAACTAGACTTAAATCTATACAGTAAATACATATAGGACAGACAGCTCCTTCTCTTCTCTGTCTCCCTCTTCTATCCCTTCACTCCATACTTTAACCCTTCTACTCATTTTCCCGCCTTTCTTCGTCTGCTGGATAACCGAACTACTCGGTAGTGAAGCGGATGTAAAACCCATCAATCAATCAATCAGTAGCAAACGACTCATTTCTCTGAATGAGATCGAGCAGTTCAGACTTACTCTACAAACCAGACACATCGATCAGAAATGTCGTCTCTACCACCCCAGCGATGGGTAGGCATTTCATACTAGTGCAGTCATTAGTATTGCCGATGTTCTGGGTATTTGAGGTAACTTTACCTACGGCAGATGAAGATATTTGTTTACCTTCGCAACTATAATGGGCGCGATGCATTATGGGATACTTTAAAAAGCAGACGATATGACCCAAGAAGAAAAACTAACTTCTACGCTACATAACTAATTATAATCAAGAATGATTACATACTATTTATAGTGATGCTGATTGTAATTCACGATCCAAGGGAAGCAACTCGCGCTTAGGATAAGTTACTAATTCCGAGATTTCAAATTTACCGTCAAAAGTGTTTACATAGCGGTAATGATTATCATATTAGATTGTTAATAATACTACCCATTCTTCAATATTAAATGAACTAAGTATTTGTATTTTAAGAGTTTGTCGACTTCTTTCAACTTCCAAGATACTGGACAGGAGCGAACCTGAATTTATGTAACCCGCTCTGTTTCCCTATTTCTCCCATAAAGTGTTCACCACAACATATTGACCAGAAATACGGCGACGGGTTGGAAAACGTTACATTGACGTCACGGCAGGATATTTTGAAATGTTATTCATTGGTATCTCTTGTATCTAGCTGGAAAGAAAGAAGGTAAAAACATAACTGAAACATATTTTGAAACTATTCATTTTGTTGAAAAAGAATCGATCTATGACTAAGATGAAAAAAATATCCGAAGGCCAAAATATTGCTCTCCCCGAGTAGATAAGCACATTTTATCTCAAAAATCCAAAACCTCAAGTAACCAAGCATCTGTAATGGGTTCTCCATCTGAAAGTAAAAATAATGATGGACTTTTAAGAGCAATTAATCAGATCAGTGAACAGTTACATGTTCTTTCTGACGAAACAAATGCTATGAAAAATCATATTCAGCATATTGAAGGTAGAATAGATGACCAACGATCTCCTATCATAGATTATGAAGGTAGATCGGGTATGAGAAGTCAGGTGAACCACAGCGCCCCTTTTCATAGTTCAACCAGAAATGAAAACCACACAGCATCAAGGCTCACACACAGACATGAACACCCTAATGACCACAGAAATTCGGGGAAATCTTACACAAAACGAAAACCACAAACATATGATGGAAAGTACCACTCCCAATTTGAAACCATTGAAGATATCAATAATTGGGACTACAGGGAGACATCTCTGTATTTAGCAGGTTGTCTTAGTGGAACTGCTAGAGCCATTCTTACAGAGTCAAGTATCTGGTGAACATTTTAAACATCAGATATGGGTCTATCATTTACTTATTTTACAATGATATATAAAACCTGTTTTGGTGAAGAAATGGTTCAATTAAAGAAAAATGTATCTATATGCTGAAATATCAGAGAAACGTTTACAAAACGCTCGTAGTGTTCCCAGTTGAGACCAGGGCGGATGTCGTCAATGAAAAAGATGTATAAGCTTCAGAATCACGTGGTCTTATTCCCCTTATTCCTTTTTATTGATTTCAATGTAAATCCGTCCTTTGTTCATATTCATATTCTAACATAGTTTTTTTTACAACTTGGAATTAGAATTACGATTCTGTTGACTCTCATATATCATAAGACTCTTTCATTCCACCTGAGGGGTTTTCAAATTTGGTAAAACCCGAGGCTTTGCAACCTTGTTTATTCTTGGCTCAATCTTTTACACAGAGCGAACGACTATTTAGAACTATTTGTAATTGGTATTTGGCAAGTCCTAAGGAAAATGATTCAGTATGTAATGAAGTATTTCTTAACCAAGTTATCTGCTGTTTCATTACATCTGAACTAAAACCTAAAGAATAACTGTGAAAGACACATTATAACGGTTACCGTTTATTAAACATTACAACATTACAATAATAATTACAATAATTCATCAGACTCTTTCCCTTTCTGCTCTGTTGAAAATGTGCAATCAAAGTCTACACCTTGCTAAAATTATCTTGTTTAAGCTAAAAAGCGAATAATCTGTTTTTCCCTATTGAAAAATTAAAAATAAGTGCAAAAATATCTTCAAATCAAAAGAAATTGTTAATACAATACATACTAGCAAAACACTGTACGAAAATCGCAAGAGTCGCAAAAGAATAAATATTAATCGTGATATGGTCTGATAAATATGTCTCCATGTGATAGGTACATGTTCATGTAACAATCTCGTACATCTTCCTTAAACACCTAAGTTACGCTCCCCTGGACTATGTTAAACTCTCTCATGCTAATAACCTACACACAATGACACATACTGACAGACTACGGATATAGAACGATTCACAGGTGTAAGAGCTACCAGAATCTTAATAAACAACCTTACGTTATGATATTCTTATGGCAACGGACATTCTTACCCCTCCACCTTATCTATACACTCCGACAAAGAACCTTTTTGTTTTTGAACGTTTTGTTTTTATATTAATAAGCTTACATGGATATGTATACATATACCAGTGATGTTTGCATCCTTGAAAATAGTCTGGTTGTTTTTTGTACAGGTTCCGGAAATTGGGCACCGCGGCCGTTTTCTATAGTTAAATCTTTTGTATTTGAAGGCGCAGCGATACATATTAGTTATTATATTTTCAAGATATTTACAAGTTACATTACTGTACAAGTTGGATATTAAGCTGTATTTTCGAATGTCACGAAGATATGACAACCACAATAAAGCTGAAAGTTTGCCTAAAACGAAGGATTTTTGGTCTGGTTTAAACACGACAATCTACAAACTCTGGATTTCAACACCTGTTGCTCACAACGTGAACACGTTGAACCCAATAAACTCGCCTACATGCCATGGTAATGTTATAAAAAAAGATAAACACAATAAGTAAAAAAACTTATTTATAAATAAATAAATATATAAATAAATAGACAAATAACCGTAAGAGAACCCTCTATAGAAATAATAAATAAATAAATACATGAATAAATACATTAACCGTAAGAGAACCCTCTGCAAATCTCTCAGTACTGAGTTCCTATCTATGTGTTCGGGTTTTCATTTTAAGTCACATTACAAAGAATCACATACGAAGATACATTCCAATTCTCAAATACAGAATAAAGGTACGCATATACAGAATGTGGATACGAATAGAATAGACAGAATTAATGCAGAAACGAATATACAGAATACGGATACACATATACAGAATACGGATACACATATACAGAATGCGGAACCACATATACAGAATACGGATACACATACACAGAATAAGGATACGCAAGTCTTCACTGCTGTCACATTAACTTCACGAATGTTGTACTTGGCAATAGTATCAAGGACGTGTTTTAGATTCAGTGAACAATTCATTACTTAGCACAGACACCGACTATTCTATTTGTGTTATCGTCAGCTGGACATGTCAAGTGACCTTCTTATGATATAAAAAGGCGTGCAATAAAATAAGATGAAAGGATAACCCTTGTTCTTGCAGTAATTTATCAGATGATAAAAAAAAAATGTTTTACGCAATTGTGATAATAGTGATTCGTTGAATAAGTCCATCGAGAGTTAACACATATTATTGTATATTCTTATTGATATAAAGTATA
>NW_018479452.1:0-7197 GCF_002113885.1 Mizuhopecten yessoensis | reverse complement strand
ACAGTAAGTGATGACAACATAGGGAGTATAAAATTATATATATATGGTTATCAGTGGTCGGCTACTCACAAACAACAGCATATCACCCAGTTACGATCCTGTAATTATGATATCATTATTAAACTTATGTGACAGATGCCATCGTTAACTATTATATATTTGTATGTTTATATATAAAAATGTATCTATCTAATTAATTAAAAAAAAAACTAGAAAAAAATGTGAATTTTCCTTTCAATGCCACCACAAATGACCTCAGGAATAAAAAGCTAAAATGTAACAGAATTTTTAAGTGTTCTACTTCATTTGCTGGAAGCATATCATTTAAATGCGAATTAAGTACAGAACTATTTAATTTCGTTATTAAGTCCCTAAAATAAAGTTTGGACGTATTGTTATTACCGCCTTTCTAACTTATTCCCATTCGTCATCTTCTTCTTAAGTATTAGGGCGCTTGGCTGAACGTTACACATCCGAGAAACTGTCGCAGTTTCTGATGTTGATGATCATTTCTTTAAACCAGAGATCGCGGCAGCTAGATTCATAACTGAAATGAAATCTTACACATTTTCAGGCACTCGTGTGTAGTTTCATTTGATTCAAACTTGGGATGTAGGTACGAACACAAAGGCATATTTGGTTTCATGGTGGGACAAAATGTCTGCGTATATTGACTCCTGATTGGTTCAAATGTAACAATTACTAGATTTTGCTTAATTTTGGTCAATAGGTGTATGTGTAGAAGCACGCACTACTGTAATTTCTGCTAGAATCATTTGTGACTACTGTCAATCCCCCTGTCAATCAGAAACTTGTATTGGCGTGGTTTTAAACGTTAACAAGTTACCGCTTGGGTGTCTTACAACTTTCAATGTCCATAAGACCTTTAATAAACAAGATGACCTTGTAAATCTTATTATTTTAATCAGGTTGTTCTTTTGCGCGTGCAACCATTCGCCATGTGATGCCTATATATTCGTTTCACAACAATCTGCGTCTTTTAATCATTTCTGACCCCATGGACAGTTGTCCTACTTTTTCTGTTTAATCAGTGTATATTTGGGAACGATTTTGCATTTTCAGTCGCCGTTTGGTCGACTGACGATAAACATTCTTTGTACCAGATAATTATTTCAATCAATCAACACCACAAACTGACCAATCGGCATTTCATGTGAATACATACTAGAGGTTAAGTAAGATCTTCAAATACATACGAAATAAAATGCGTTTACCCTCATTCGACAAAGGAAACCAGTGCCACAGCTCCTCTGTTTACGTGCATGGTCTGTTAAAAAAAAATCATATGATACGTGGTTCTTAACCAAGGACAAGTCTTGCTACATCGGGGACGAGGTCTAACAAGTTACCGCTTTATTGTGACTTATAGCATGTAAGCTTTGTGGGATAGATAATTGTCTATTGTGTATTTCACGTGTATTGTGTATTCACAGCAAAACACTACAGGGTCAGACAACACGAGTAAGCAGACAGACTGCACTTTGTGTCTTGGTCTCGGAGAGGTCCGTTATAATGTACTTTTCTCCGTAATGAGATGGACGTAAGTAACACTATACAGTTGTATAACGCTGTGTCACAACAGAGAACCGTTGTTAGAAATATTTATTATATGTTTTGAAAAACATGTTTATAATTTGCATTTGTTATAATTGTATAACGATATTAGTTCATATAAGTAACATGAAAGCATGAGCAACATAAGAACACCAAGGTACGACAATAATGAAGATGTTTGTTATTGACAGGTTAGCCATATTCAGTCTGCCCTCAGGTTACATGATCGACAGACTAGGGAGTAGCAGTAAGTACATCAAATATCTTGTGAGTAGATGTATTGGAAGTCGTACACTTGTATAACTAAGTATTTAAATGCTTAATTTGATAATTGTTCTATTTTTGATGATTTAAAACCTTTCCAAAATGGCGGGGGTTTATTTTATGTACGATTAAAAGCATATGATATTGTATCTCGGAATAACAGATCAGGGTCATAACACATTACATATTTACATTGTAAATAAGAACTTTTAAGTATTGTATCTTAGATGCATCCATATTTTCATAATCTGAATCATATATGTAAATTATATGTAATGGAAGTTTTGAATCTATTTGAATCTATACTCCACTTACATGTACATGTACCAACTTCCCTTTATAACTAGGGGTTTGTGATGACACCCATCTCATGAATTATCACCCTACGCTCACCGGTATTATGTTGCGTCTATTTTGCCAGGACGACCCTTCATTTCAGGACGTTAGCAGGTTACATGATATTATTAGTCCCACACAAAATAATCCAATGAATCTTAAACCTATTGGTTTGTTAAACATACATTTCTCCATTTACTCAGTTCAGTCCTTTAACATGAGCATACGGTGTTTCGAGTATCACTTTTACTCCGTGCTGCTATGGTCAAAGTCATTGTGAGGGTCAGCCTCCCGATTTGCCATGACTTGGCCATATCATGAATAAAACATTTTCCTTCATGAACTTAACATGTGTGTATCCCGACTAGGCGTTGCATTTCAGGTTCGTGTCGTGAAGATCTAGGACACAGAACGAATAAATAATGATCCAATGTAAACTGAGACCGAACAAAAATTCCTTGCCGAGTTAATCTTCAAACAACTAAGGTGGTTGTCGGGGACACACGTGTACATTTCATTTTTACGCTTCATTACATTTGTTTATATTAGGATCTGCAATTCTCCTGAGCCTAACGGCGTTGCTTGGGTGTATCCTGTCCACTATAGGAGCCATGTCACATTCTCCTACTTCTGTACCAATGTACTTGACGATGGTTGCTGGGCGAAGCATAATGGCCGTTGGGGGCGGGTCACTCAAATGTATGTAACTACTACCGTGTGTACAATTAGGTGAAGAATCAACCATTATTGTAATTCAGTGATAATAGCAGTTACTGCAACCTTCGTTTTCTTTAAAAATGTTTAACTAGTGTTTGCATATACCCGGTCGAATAACACAAGAGTTGGTGCTACAATGATTTGCTATTTTATCCAAAATATTGCAATTCACACAAATAGGGCCATGTCGTTTCTTTTGCTAAATATACGTGCTGTTTCTCAGTAATACAGGCCAGAGTGGTTGCCCATTGCTTCCCAGAAGCCTCCTTCATACCCATGGCATTTGGTTCACTAGGACTCGTTGGAGAGGGATTAAGCTTTTATGTAACGCCTTATATGGCAGCAGCATTGGGAGTTCGCCTTTCTATATGGTTAGGTACGGTATTTATATTATTTTGTTTTTATGCATGTAAATATGTTCTCGATCCACAAGATCACATACACTGGATAATTATCGATCGTGTGGTAGACGTCTGTAAAAGAGATGTAATATGAATATCCGGGATATCGATCGGTTTTAAGTGTCTTCATACATTTTTATCTGTTAGTCAAAATTTGCTTTTAAAGATGATGAAATCGACGACGTAAAATTGCACGATTGTCATTATGATCAAATAATGTTTTGGATATGCATTGCTTCTTGCTATACGAAATATTCATCCTGTTTAAGGTTGGTGGCGATCACATACTTTCCTCTGTTTAAAGAGAGACATTACATCTTCGGAACATTTGGTTTTGCCAGGGTATTTTGGTCGGCGTTTGCATGTATCTCTTGTATGTTTACACGTGTTTTATTTTCGTATACAATTTTGGTTTCATAGTAGTTTGTCGAGGCTGTAGAATGTATTTGGTATTTGTTTGTTTTAGGAGCAGTAACCTGTGGGTTCAGCTTTTTGTGTGCAGTGGGTCTCGTATTGCTTCTTCAAAGGCAGGAGCCCGGAGAAGCAGACGATTATGAAAAAACCAAAATACCAGTGAGTAGCATTTACGATCTTATCAGAAGAGAGCCATGCTGATGAGAGGGTGGATTAAACAAACAGAAATACGAGAAAGGACAGGGAGAGGGAGAGAGGACAGAAAAGGAGTTGCACGAGAGTTATTATATTTGTTTATTGTTGAATAAAGTAGGTTCTATCTTTTTTTAAGACACCGATTTTATTTACTTTCAGACACTAACAGATATATGGACAGTGCCAAAGCAATTTTGGCTATTCATAATGGCGATGGCGTTTATCCAAGGCACTTTGATCGGCTCCCAGGTCAATTTACCGTAAGATTATTTGATAAAGTTATCGTTCTTTGTGTCGTTCCCTTGTATTTCCCTTTAACTGGGATCTCACTTACTCATTTAAAAATGCGTACTTTGAATAAGTTGCTGTCATATTACTTTAATGCCGTTAATTATATTGTTGTAGGGAGTATTTAGAATCACGGTATGACTACACTATAACAGAGGCAGGCTTCATGACCGGCGTTACTTGTCTCTTCAATATTTCAGCACCTTTCCTCAGCTTAATCATTGTAAGTTTTCATGCTGATACATTTATCATATACCTTACGTATATTAACAAATGATGTACTGCATCTCAAGCTGATGATATTTCTCTCACTTTCTTAATGTGATATGTGTCTTGCTTCTTGAATGACAGCTTTTTATATGTTAATAAGGTAGCCTTAGAGAAAATCGGGTTAATAAGGTAACCCGATTTTCTGTTACAATAACCTTAATAATGATCGATGTCACTAAACGATTCCTGATACCAGTTCTTGTTTCGTGCTTGTTAGTCCAAAGGCGTTCTTATCCCGAATAAAATGCTCATATCTTTTTCCTAGCACCCCTATGATTCTGCAGTATTATGTGCATTCATATTGTAATATTTCTCTAACTTACTATTATCAATACGAACATTAAATGAATTATATGGACACTACTTACAGAAGCATATCGGCTGTCATGGAGTTGTTCTCATGACTGCTATCATATGGATGACGTCTGTTTATGCGCTATTGGGGTTCCTTCCGGCCATCCACCCTCTTATCCTAACCGTTTCATTTGGAATAGGAACAAGTACAATAACAGTAAGTTGATCTCGTTGCATGTAAATGTATAATGTAGGAAGTATGGTTAACACTACTAAGGACTCTCTGTCTAGTCTACTTGGTCTGACGTCGTATTATGTTTCAGGTAACAATGTGGCAGGTCCTTATACTCCTCAGTCCCGCCTCCTGTGTGGGGACTCTCGGAGGGATTTTATTGTTGGTGAGACACCTTACTGTAGCGTTCACCTTACTTGCCTCGGGTTATATACTGGAGAAACCTGAAGTGTGAGTATCATTTAACGTTGTTGAAATTATTTTGTGCTAAGGAACTAGTGTTATCGTGATTTGTGTTGATACACAAACACTAATATGATTCAACGTCATAGTGTTTCCTCTAAATAACAATCTAATACGGTGAGTAAAATGTTAGCTTGGATATCTTATTAGAACTCCGTTTTTTTATTCATTATCTTAAAATGTAAGTGTTTTTTTGATGTTACTGAGGTTTAATGCAAAATGGTGTTCCCTCGATGCAACATAACTTTTGTCTTGTTATATTGAACCATTTATATCAAATATCGCACTGTTCTACCGAATTGTTAGCTTACGATACATGTACTACATTACATCACATTTTTTTTTACACAGAACTGACATGATGAAAGTCCTACAATCATATCAGAATTTCTTTTTGATGTTGATAATTATGGCGTCCACAAGTGTGCTTTGTGTAATGGTGATGAATGTCCTCGATGTCAGAGAAGTAAGTTTGCAAATATTTCTTATTTCACCTGTCAGAAAACAATATATACAATTTCTTCATTTGAAATGATCATCATAAAATATGTCCCTCTTTCCTTTTTGATTGCACTCATTGATCGTTTGTTCTTTTTCAGTCATCTGCATTAAACTCCAGGATAGGCAGTTGGAGGAAATCCGACATAGAATCAACAAAACTAATTGCAATCACTCGATCTTCAATGAAGTACTCCTCAACGAATAAATAGATGCTAAAACCACCATTGACGGGATTTAAAATGTTTCGTTTATCAGGTTTATAAACAGGGAAACCTTAAACTGAAATGAGGAAGTTAATGATGGATTGTGTCAAATGTACTAGAGTTCAATTTTAGAGTGTATTTATGCCAGATAACTGCCATAATTCATGGTGTGCTGGCAGACAGCAGTGTGGGAAGATAGTCTACAGGGAGCGACTGTCATCACCTGGGGGATAGAGTGCACTTCTATCAGTTGTCTTAACTTTTATCCCTACTATTAAAATTACTCAACTGTGAAAAGGAGGCTAACTATCAATTGTATTCGTTACTGTTCACTGAACAATGAAACTAGGGCATTCATAGTTTTCATCTTTATATCTTTGACCTCCTTTTCCTGTCTGACAAATACATTGTAATAACATTAAGGCTAAGTGTACATATACATTGGGATACTCATTTCAAAGACATAACTGTAAATAGCATCGCTCATTTCAGTCAAATTTGGGATGGTTGATTGTAAAAATAATATAGCTTGTGGTTTACGGTGATGCAGCATCATGTAAATGATTCGATATCGGGTCACTAATTTACATTCTCAACCGACGGAACGCATTTTCGTTGGCCTATTGAACATCAACAAGAGTGTGTCCTATCTCGCAGAACTGAGCCGCACGAATACGATTGCCATTATATGAATTGTAAGTTAATTATTGATTTATTAACATAACCTATGCAGTGTATTTCAATGTAACTGCATTTGCCGGTCATACTACTGATACCTAGCCACCTGCCTAGCTAAAACTTTAGCATGCGTGTATCCCGATTTGTGCAGAAGAATCATTGCAGTACTATTCCGCCTTATTTACTTTATGTTGCTACTTCATATGGATAGTAAAGCTCAAACAATATAGCATCCATCCAATTCTATTTTGCACTCAACCTGGGTAACTGGAATGGAAAATATATGTATAGGCAAAATAATCTGATGTCACGCTACGACTATAGACGTTAAATGCTGAGTAGAAACAAGTCGGCCAGAAGTTAGCCGTCCCCATTAGTAATGTAAGTTGACTATTTCAAAATCGATATGAGTGTTTAGTGTAAAGAAGTTACAAGAATGGCAGGATTGTGTGAGAAGATATTAAGTGATAAATCTACCGATGTTATTTGAATCGTACAAATGTGTGTGAGAAAGAATGTTAGTGTTGCGAGGTATCAGTGATAATAAATTAAAGAGATCCCAGCAATATTGTGTCAGTAATATGTC
>NW_018479451.1:0-7191 GCF_002113885.1 Mizuhopecten yessoensis | reverse complement strand
CGATACAACAGATATTGTTGAAGTAATATATGTCGATATACTGACAGATATGATATATTGTATTACATGTAAACGATACACCAGATACTGTTAAAGTGATATATGTCGATATACTGAGAATGATATGATCTATTGTATTACATGTACACGATACACCAGATAGTGTTGGAGTAGTTTTGATATACAGACTGATATATGATATATTGTATTACATGTACACGATACACCAGATACTGTTGAAGTAGTGTCGATATACTGACTGATACGACATATTGTATAACATGTACATGATATACCAGTTATTGTTGGAGTAGTGTCGATATACTGACTGATATGATATATTGTATTACAAGTACCCGATACACCAGATATTGTTAAAGTGATATATGTCGATATACTGAGAATGATATGATCTATTGTATTACATGTACACGATACACCAGATATTGTTGAAGTAATATATGTCCATATACTGACTGATATGATATATTGTATAACATGTACACGATACACCAGATATTGTTGAAGTAATATATGTCCATATACTGACTGATATGATATATTGTATAACATGTATACGATACACCAGATATTGTTGAAGTAGTGTCTATATACTGACTGATTTGATATATTGTATTACATGTACACGATACACCAGATGTTGTTGAAGAAATATATGTCGATATACTGACTGATATATATTTTATTACAAGTACACGATACACCAGATATTGTTGAAGTAATATATGTCGATATACTGAGAATGATATATATGTCGATATACTGACTGATATGATATATTGTATTACATGTACACGATTCACCAGATATTGTTGAAGTAGTGTCTATATACTGACTGATATGATATATTGTATTACATAGATATTGTTGAAGTAATATATGTCGATATACTGACTGATATATATTTTATTACAAGTGCACGATACACCAGATATTGTTGAAGTAATATTTGGTGATATACTGACTGATATGATATATTGTATTACATGTACACGATTCACCAGATATTGTTGAAGTAGTGTCTATATACTGACTGATTTGATATATTGTATTACATGTACACGATACACCAGATATTGTTGAAGTAGTGTCGATATACTGAGACTGATATGATGTATTGTATTACATGTACACGATACACCAGATGTTGTTGAAGAAATATATGTCAATATACTGACTGATATATATTTTATTACAAGTGCACGATACACCAGATATTGTTGAAGTAATATTTGGCGATACACTGACTGATATGATATATTGTATTACATGTACCCGGTACACCTGATATTGTTGAAGTAATATATGTCGATCTACTGAGAATGATATGATTTATTTTATTACATGTACAAGATACAGCAGATATTGTTGGAGTAGTGTTGATATACTGACTGATATATATTGTATTACCTGTACACGATACACCAGATATTGTTGGAATAGTGTCGATATACTGACTGATATGATTTATTGTATTACATGTACACGAGACACCAGATATTGTTGGAGTAGTGACGATATACTGACTGATATGGTATGTTGTATTACATGTACACGATACAACAGATATTGTTGAAGTAATATATGTCGATATACTGACCAATATGATATGTTGTATTACATGTACACGATAAACCAGATATTGTTGGAGTACTGTCGATATAGACCGATATTATTTATTGTATTACATGTACACGATACACCAGATATTGTTGAAGTAGTTTCGATATACTGACTGATATGATTTATTGTATTCCACTATATAGACCAAATATTGTTGGAGTAGTGTCGATATACTGACCGATATGATTTATTGTATTACATGTACACTATACACCAGATATTGTTGGAGTACTGTCGATATACTGAAACTGATATGATGTATTGTATTACATGTACACGATACACCAGATATTGTTGAATTAGTGTCGATATACTAACTGATATGATATATTGTATAACATGTACACGATACACCAGATATTGTTGAAGTAGTGTCGATATACTGACCGATATGATTTATTGTATTACATGTACACTATACACCAGATATTGTTGGAGTACTGTCGATATACTGAAACTGATATCATGTATTGTATTACATGTACACGATACACCAGATATTTTTGAATTAGTGTCGATATACTAACTGATATGATCACGATACACCAGATATTGTTGGAGTAGTGTTGATATACTGACCAATATGATTTATTGTATTTCATGTACACGATACAACATATATTGTTGGAGTAGTGTTGATATACTGACCAATATGATTTATTGTATTACATGTACACGAGACACCAGATATTGTTGGAGTAGTATACTGAGAATGATATGATGTATTGTATTACATGTACACGATACACCAGATATTGTTGAAGTAATATATGTCGATATACTGACTGATATATATTGTATTATATGTACACAATACAACAGATATAGTTGAAGTAGTGTCAATATACTGACTGATATCAGAGACGTATATATTACATACGTATCTGCTGCACACATAGTAACAACCAAAGACTCCAATATGAGCCCAAGGGCCGAAAAACCTGAGGGCTGATTTTGGTTGAGGGTTGATACTGTGTGTGATATGGAAAAAGGCATGTTTTATTCTGTTCATTCATACGTACTAATAAATACGGATAGATCTACTATCTTATGATCTTCTTTTCCCTTTGAAATATTGAAAAACAAAGAGGTTTTCCCAAAGGGGTGCGATACGGGTTTTGTGGGCTGATGCAGGTTTTGTGGTGTGTATATTGCGAGGGCTGATTATGGGTTAGAGCAATTGTGTTGTAACAAAAAATCTGTATTTATTACTAAGTATGTTATAAATTGTATTACATATACAAGATTCAACGGATACTATTGAAGTAGTGTCGATATACTGCCTGATATGATGTATTGCATAACATGTACACGATACACCAGAGAGTGTTGGAGTAGTGTCGATATACTGACTGATATGATATATTGTATAACATGTACATGATACAACAGATATTTTTGATGTAGTCTCGATATACTGACTGATATGATTTATTGTATCACATGTACACAATACACCAGATATTGTTGGAGTAGTGTCGATATACTGACTGATATGATATATTGTATTACATGTACACGATACACCAGATATTGTTGAAGTAATATTTGGCGATATACTGACTGATATGATATATTGTATAACATGTACATGATACAACAGATATTTTTGATTTAGTCTCGATATACTGACTGATATGATATATTGTATAACATGTACACGATACACCAGATATTTTTGATGTAGTCTCGATATACTGACTGATATAATTTATTGTATCACATGTTCACAATACACCAGATATTGTTGGAGTAGTGTTGATATACAGACTGATATATAATATATTGAATTACATGTACACGATACACCAGATACTGTTGAAGTAGTGTCGATATACTAAATGATACGATATATTGTATTACATGTACATGATATACCAGATATTGTTGGAGTAGTGTTGATATACAGACTGACATATAATATATTGTATTACATGTACCCGATACACCAGAAATTGTTGAAGTAATATATGTCGTTATACTGACTGATATGGTATATTGGATTACATGTACACGATACACCAGATACTGTTTAAGTATTGTCGATATACTAAATGATACGATATATTGATATGATATATCGTATAACATGTACATGATACACCAGATATTTTTGGAGTAGTGTCGATATACTGACTTATATGATTTATTGTAGTACATGTACACGATACACTAGATATTGTTGAAGTAGTGTCGATATACTGACTGATATGGTATGTTGTATTACATGTATACAATACACCAAATATTGTTCAAATAATATATGTCGATATAATGACAGATATGATATATTGTATAACATGTACACGATACACTACTTCAACAATATCTGTTGTATCATCTACGTGTTATACAATATACCATATCACTCAGTATATCGACACTACTATGTAATACAATATATCATACCAGTCAGTATATAGACACTACTCCAACAATATATTGTATAACATGTACATGATACACCGAAGTAATATATGTCGATATACGGACTGATATGATATATTGTATAACATGTTCACGATACACCAGATATTGTAGAAGTAATATATGTCGATATACGGACTGATATGATATATTGTATTACATAGTAGTGTCGATATACTGAGACTGATACACCAGATACTGTTAAAGTGATATATGTCGATATACTGAGAATGATATGATTTATTTTATTACATGTACACGATACACAAGATATTGTTGAAGTAGTGTAGATATACTGACTGATATGGAATGTTGTATTACATGTATACAATACTCCAAATATTGTTCAAATAATATATGTCGATATGTATAACATGTACACGATGCACCAGATATTGTTGAAGTAGTGTCTATATACTGACTGGTATGATATATTGTATTACATAGTAGTGTCGATATACTGACTGAGATGGTATGTTGTATTACATGTATACAATACACCAAATTTTGTTCAAATAATATATGTTGATATAATGACAGATATGAGATATTGTATAACATGTACACGATGCACCAGATATTGTTGAAGTAGTGTAGATATACTGACTGATATGGAATGTTGTATTACATGTATACATTAAACCAAATATTGTTCAAATAATATACGTCGATATAATGACAGATATGAGATATTGTATAACATGTACACGATACACCACATATTGTTAAAGTAATGTCGATATACTGAGACTGTCAAATAATATATGTCGATATGTATAACATGTACACGATGCACCAGATATTGTTGAAGTAGTGTAGATATACTGACTGATATGGTATATTGTATCACATGTAGATGATACAACAGATATTACATGTACATGATGGACCATATATTGTATATATTGTATTACAAGTACACGATACACCAGATAGTGTTGTGATATGGTATATTGTATAACACGTAGATGATACAACAGATATTACATGTACATGATGGACCATATATTGTATATATTGTATTACAAGTACACGATACACCAGATAGTGTTGTGATATGGTATATTGTATATCGAGACTCCTTCAACAATATCTGTTGTATCATGTACATGTTATACAATATCTCATATCTGTCATTATATCAACATATATTATTTGAACAATATTTGGTGTCTTGTATACATGTAATACAACATACAATATCAGTCAGTATATCGAAATATATTACTTCAACAACATCTGGTGTATCATTTACATGTAATACAATATATATCGACATATATTACTTCAACAACATCTGGTGTATCATTTACATGTAATACAATATATAATATGAGTGAGTATATCGACATATATTACTTCGGTGTATCATGTACATGTTATACAATATATCGTATCAGTCAGTATATCGACATATATCACTTTAACAATATCTGGTGTATCGTGTTCATGTTATACAATATATCATATCTGTCGATATACTGACTTATATGATTATTGTAGTACATGTACATGATACACTAGATATTGTTGAAGTAGGGTCGATATACTGACTGATATGTTATGTTGTATTACATGTATACAATACACCAAATTTTGTTCAAATAATATATGTTGATATAATGACAGATATGATATAACAGATATTGTTGAAGTAGTCTCGATATACTGACTGATATATATTGTATTACAAGTACACTATACACCAGATATTGTTGAAATAATATTGATATGGTATGTTGTATTAGATGTATACAATACACCAAATTTTGTTCAAATAATATATGTTGATATAATGACAGATATGAGATATTGTATAACATGTACATGATACACCAGATATTTTTGGAGTACTGTCGATATACTGAAACTGATATGATGTATTGTATTTATTGTATTACATGTACACGATACATGTATTACATCTACACGATACACCAGATATATTGTATTACATGTACACGATAAATCATATCAGTCAGTATATCATATATTACTTCAACAACATCTGGTGTATAGTCAGTATATCGACACTAATCCAAAAATATCTGGTGTATCGTGTTCATGTTATACAATATATCATATCTGTCGATATACTGACTTATATTATTTATTGTAGTACATGTACATGATACACTAGATATTGTTGAAGGAGTGTCGATATACTGACTGCTATGATATATTGTATAACATGAACACGATACACCAGATATTTTTGGATTAGTGTCGATATACTGACTATACACCAGATGTTGTTGAAGTAATATATGATATACTGACTGATATGGCATGTTGTATTACATGTATACAATACTCCAAATATTGTTCAAATAATATATGTTGATATAATGACAGATATGATATATTTTATAACATGTACACGATACACCAGACATTTTTGGAGTAGTGTCGATATACTGAGAGTGATAAGATGTATTGTATTACATGTACACGATACACCAGACATTTTTGGAGTAGTGTCGATATACTGACTGATATGGTATATTGTATAACATGTAGATGATACAACAGATATTGTTGAAGGAGTCTCGATATACTGACTGATATGGTATATTGTATATCGAGACTCCTTCAACAAAATCTCTTGTATCATCTGGTGTATCGTGTACTTGTAATACAATATATATCAGTCAGTATATCGAGGCTCCTTCAACAAAATCTCTTGTATCATCTGGTGTATCGTGTACTTGTAATACAATATATATCAGTCAGTATATCGACACTACTTCAACACATATATTACTTCAACAATATCTGGGGTATCGTGTACAGGGAATACAATACATCATATCAGTCAGTATATCGAGACTCCTTCAACAATATATGTTGTATCATCTACATGTTATACTGACTGATATGGTATATTGTATAACATGTACATGATACAAGAGATTTTGTTGAAGGAGTCTCGATATACTGACTGATATGATGTATTGTATTACCTGTACACGATACACCAGATATTGTTGAAGTAATATTTGTCGATATACTGACTGATATGATATATTGTATTACATGTACCCGGTACACCAGATATTGTTGAAGTAAAATATATCGATATACTGAGAATGATATGATTTATTTTATTACATGTACACG
>NW_018479450.1:6055-7177 GCF_002113885.1 Mizuhopecten yessoensis | reverse complement strand
TGCTCAATTCTGAGTATTTTACTCCTTTTCTAATCACCAGTGGTGAGTACAATGTAATACAATAATGTATAACATTGTATGTATGTGCTTGTTCTATTATTGATGGGATGGCTCACTCCTCAATAGACTGGATCGGATCACAGGAAATGTGTATGTTTTAAGTGATGACGTTATAAGGATTATATGCTATCGAGGGATGCTTAATTCACGGCTGTTGTATATAGGACTAGCTACAAATGGACGATGCATGTAAAACCGTTAAACTGAAAAATCCGGGCTGGATGCTTAGTTTTAAATAAAATGTGAAAAAAACAAAGGAAAGACAAGAGAATACCGAAGCGGGAACAAAAATCATAATACGAATGTACATAACATCGATGGAAATATGGCAAAATAATTATAAAGAAACAAATATACTAAAACTTTTAAAAGGATACAATCATACAATGTAATATTTCTACCTTGTTTAGCGGAAAGATTTCATTTTACTCTTTCAGTTTCACAAAGAGAACAGTAGTTATTACATATTTCATACACCATGATCACCACCTGGTTTGGGTTTTTACTATCAGTATTAGATTTCAAGCCATATTTGTTGGATAACACCCTATCTTTGGTCCTCTTGTGTATTCCGCTTCAATCCCTACTAAATCTTACGTTAATTACATAGAAATATATTATTAAAACGTTTCTAGTATGTATTTGTTGGTACAAATGGTTGTATGCATTGATTGCATGCATCTCTCTTGCTTGAATGTTTCATGAATTTCAGAACATAATTTGATACAACCTGATAATAAAATTGCAGTTGCAGGACTTAGCCCTCCCAAAACAAATTTCATTCCAGAACAGTAACTGTCGTCTTTCTACCTCGAACCCTATATTAAAATACCCGGGACACTGAACGGTCATTGCTGTTGAATAAGTTTAAGAAAGACCTCCAGAACATCCACCTGTCTGATACCTCCTGGTACGTCCTAACTCTAAACAGTCAATGTTGTAGAGGAGTATTAGGGAGATCTCAAAAACATCCACCTGTATGTTACCTCATGGTACGTCCTAACTCTAAACAATCAATGTTGTAGAGGAAGTATTAGGGAGATCTCAAAAACATCCACCTGT
>NW_018479450.1:0-1308 GCF_002113885.1 Mizuhopecten yessoensis | reverse complement strand
TCAAAAACATCCACCTGTCTGATACCTCATGGTACGTCCTTACTCTAAACAGTCACTGTTGTAGAGGAAGTATTAGGGAGATCTCAAAAACATCCAACTGTATGATACCTCATGGTACGTCCTAACTCTAAACAATCAATGTTGTAGAGGAAGTATTAGGGAGATCTCAAAAACATCCACCTGTCTGATACCTCATGGTACATCCTAACTCTAAACAATCAATGTTATAGAGGAGTATTAGGGAGATATCAAAGACATCCACCTGTTTGATACCTCATGGTACGTCCTTACTCTAAACAGTCAATGTTATAGAGGAAGAATTAGGGAGATCTCAAAAACATCCAACTGTATGATCCCTCATGGTACGTCCTAACTCTAAACAATCAATGTTATAGAGGAGTATTAGGGAGATATCAAAAACATCCACCTGTCTGATACCTCATGGTACGTCCTTACTCTAAACAGTCAATGTTATAGAGGAAGTATTAGGGAGATCTCAAAAACATCCACCTGTCTGATCCCTCATGGTACGTCCTAACTCTAAACAATCAATGTTATAGAGGAAGTATTAGGGAGATCTCAAAAACATCCACCTGTCTGATACCTCATGGTACATCCTAACTCTAAACAATCAATGTTATAGAGGAAGTATTAGGGAGATCTCAAAAACATCCACCTGTCTGATCCCTCATGGTACGTCCTAACTCTAAACAATCAATGTTATAGAGGAGTATTAGGGAGATATCAAAAACATCCACCTGTCTGATACCTCATGGTACATCCTAACTCTAAACAATCAATGTTATAGAGGAGTATTAGGGAGATATCAAAAACATCCACCTGTCTGATACCTCATGGGACGTCCTTACTCTAAACAGTCACTGTTGTAGAGGAAGTATTAGGGAGATCTCAAAAACATCCAACTGTATGATACCTCATGGTACGTCCAAACTCTAAACAATCAATGTTGTAGAGGAAGTATTAGGGAGATCTCAAAAACATCCACCTGTATGATACCTCATGTTACGTCCTAACTCTAAACAATCAATGTTATAGAGGAGTATTAGGGAGATATCAAAAACATCCACCTGTCTGATACCTCATGGTACATCCTAACTCTAAACAATCAATGTTATAGAGGAGTATTAGGGAGATATCAAAAACATCCACCTGTCTGATACCTCATGGTACATCCTAACTCTAAACAATCAATGTTATAGAGGAAGTATTAGGGAGATCTCAAATACATCCACCTGTCTGATCCCTCATGGTACGTCCTAACTCTAAACAATCAATGTTATAGAGGAA
>NW_018479449.1:3007-7169 GCF_002113885.1 Mizuhopecten yessoensis | reverse complement strand
ATAGATATTGCTTATACAACAACAAAATATAGTACCATCAAAACAATGTGTGTACCGTGTTATCCAACCTCTTGGTACTTGAAACGTAATGCTTTCATTTTGGATTGCCCGCCTTATTTGTAAGTTATGTTAGGACTATTCTCTACGATGTATAACATTAAATGTTTCGTTGTAATCGAGTTGATACTTAAAGCGACTATATAGATGAAGTGCAAATCAATACCGTTACTAGTCCTATAATATTGATGTAAGGAAAATTGTTTCCATTGTTAAACATGACACTTTCACAATTTCCTTATACTTTACCGAGCCTATCGGTTTTGTACGTCAAATAATGACGTTCGTGAATATCGTACAACTGACCAGCAATGATTATTAATCCAGTTTTACATAAAACACATTCCAAAATCTACAAATACGTAAATGGCTTTGTGTCTCCAGCGAAAAAAATACCTTTATGATATGGGTTTAAAAACGCAACCAATGCTGTTACATATTTCTTTCTTATTCGTCTCCATTCTGCAGCGGAGAAGTAAAAGTCTTTATTTAGGTGTTTACATCAAAGGGAACATAACCATCGATTGTGTACGCAAAAATGACTTTCATTAATTCCGTACAGCTGATCATTTCTCATAGTTCCTTTCACATGGATTGTGGTGTTGATAAATATCTTCATCATCAATGTTAGATTACATAATATTGCTTGCTGAAATTTAAGAAATGTCAGGGCCAGCCAAATGTGAATATCTTTCCTTTGAAAGTGTTTTTTTCCGGTGAAATGAACCGATACATTTTTTAACAATTGTAGCAAAGTCGTCATTATCGGGTTTAACCATTTGTATGATGTCTTCACAGGAGTGTTGCTATAAAACGTTCAATTCTTAATGAATAACTGAATTATATATTATGCATTAGGTCAGAACTAGTTTGTGTGTTTGTTTGTTGTTTAATGTCCTCGCAACAGCCAGTGTCATATGAGGTCGGGATCAGGATTAGAACAGTTCTACTTAAAATAATCTTAGGTTGTTTTTCGCTTTTGTTTGTGTATAGTAGAGCCGTAAATGTGTTCTGCTTGCTATACGAATTGTAACTGTTCATCATGGTGCCATACATGTTCGGATATAATACCATAGCAATGACCAAATAGGGTCTATATTTTGCTCGACTCTAGTCTGGTGTAGTAAAGCAGCATCAAAAGCAGGTCCTGTTCATTTACACGACAACAATCCAACTTCTGAGGATGCTAGCTAAAACTGTCTTGTCATCCCTTTAAGTCCACAAATCCTCAATTCATCATTCCCAACCTGCTTCTCACTAAATCATATAATTGGTGTTGTGAATAACGTGATATTGGTTGCAACATATTGCACTATAAAATTAAATGATAATATTACACGCCATTTTAACAGTATTTACATGTACATTCCAAAACGTAAGAGTCAGTTAATCACCTGATCCCATTGCTGTTTAATAAATAAGGTAGCATTGTATTCAAGTGTGATGTATTTCGATTTGAAGATTTGAAAATATTTCTTTACAAACCATCAACTATCTTTAACTTTAATCGATTCAATATTTAGAGAATCGAGAAATGAAATGTATTCCACTCCATTCATACATAAATTTCCGTATACGAGGTACATATTTACTGTAATATATGTTATTTACATAGGGTGTTTTCAAAGACGATAACTCACCACAACAATTAACTATTAAATATACAATATAGCACATACTGTAATTAGATTTGACACCTTTCATCAGCACATTTATTATCGATATGAACCTGCTTCAGTCATAAGCCTCATCGCTTTGGATGCAAACGTTTTTCAATAGCGTATTACGACGAAGATATTATATGAGCGTTGCATTTGTATGCAATGCAATTTGCCCTGTGAAGTCGATAAACCACAAGGACATTTCCCTAAAGAGAAACATTTTAAAATGTTTGATATTGTTATAATGATTGGCAGGTGTTCCAAATTGGCTAGAATCGTATCAGGTTGTATCTTACGGAAAGTCTAGATCAATTACAATTGTTAAAACAGTTTCCCTTAGTGAACTTAGCAAATGTTTTTCCTACGAAAAATCAAGATTGATTTAATGTTGAGTATTATTTCAATCACATCCTATATTTGGTTTGAAGCCTTTTTTGCTTGTCCTGTCACGATAACCAGTTTCTAAGGATTCCAATAATCAGAATCATACTCCCGACTAACACTATGAAATGTTGGCATTTTTAGGTCACCTGAGACAAAGTCTTAAGTGACCTATTGCGGTCGCCTTTTGTCCGTCGTCGTCCGTCGTCGTCCATCGTGCGTCCGTAAACAATTTACATTTTCGACTTCTCCTCCAAAACCCCTGAACCAATTTCAATGAAATTATATGGTCCCCAGCCCCTAGGGGCCTGAGGTGCGGGGCCAAAAACGGTCAAATTGACTAAAATTTCAAAAATCTTCTTCTCAAGACCCAGATATGGTAGAATCAAATACTCTTCATAGATGGAAGGGTCTTAAGGTTTATGACCCTAGGGTCTCACGTTTACGCCCTGGGGAAGGAGGAGGGGGGGGGCACAATTTATTATGGTTTATAATGGCAAATAATACTTTGAATATTACGTGTTAATAACTTGACTGGAATTATAACCTTGAGTTGACAGTTTGATACTTTGAAATTTGAAAATTTTGAGCCAGCCCTACCCCAAGGGCTGTAGGATGGGGCTCAAAGGAGTCAGTGTGCTAAAATTTCTTCATCTTCCTTGTTTAGAATCAGACGTGCTAGTCTCAAATAATGTTTAGTCTGAAATCTGTATGCTAGATATTGAATAAAGTGGTTTTATTGTTTTTTGTCACTTTGAATAATATTTCTGTTCATGTTAAAAACAAAATCAACTCTCTGTATAAATATATCAGGTGACCGTTAAGGCCCATGGGCCTCTTGTTTCTATGAAAAATCACAATTCAATTAATGTTGACTATTATTTCGTTTACATTCTACATTTAGTTTGCAGTCTTTTATGATAGTCCAGTAACAGTAACCAGTTTCTAAAGATTCCATTAGTCAGAATCATATAAATATTTGCAATTTTCAATAAGAAACCTTTAATATTTTCAATATGAAGCTTCAATTTGATGTTGAAATCATTCTCTATCAAGTATCAGAGTACATGTTTAGTTGTGAGCTTATTGATATAAACAGTGACTATTCTAGCAAAAATTGATAGTATAGCAATTAATTACATTCCTTTGATTCAAAATTAAAATATTTCCACCACTTTTTCGTATTTTTTGACATAAATAAACAGGTTGAAATTCGATCAGCCTATTTATATGCACTGTAAATTTTTTTGTTATGTGGTCATGATCATATACATGACGTTATGTATAGAACGTGTGTCTTATAATGCTTGCAATACCTTCAGCAATTATTACTTATTGAGGTTAACACGCAATGGTCAATTATATATAATCTGCAGCTACGTTAATGACTTTGTGTCCCAAATAAAAGCAATGCTTGTTTTGTACGATATGTGTTAAATGCCACACCTGTTGCTAATATTTACTTTTCTGTTTCCTTTTCATTCTGCAGCTTGTGAGTACAATCTTTTTTTATTTATTTCTTACCTAAAAGTGAACACACATTTTCCATAAAAAGATAAGATAACATTTTATTATATTATCAATAAGAGTAACAATGAATGTTTCTATACGTCAATCGTTACAGTTGTGTAATGCATACAATTTACAATTTATCACAGTTGCTTGTATTGAATTAAAATCACGCATTGCGAGTATTATCGATGTTATACATTGAAATACACATGGTTTTTATACTTATATTTCTTGCTAAAATTAATATTTATCAATCGCTTTACCCATCACGTCATTTTGTCCGTATCAATATTATTTCCTTGGATTCCGAAAATATTAGTCGGACCATTTCTAATTATTTGACATAAATCCTTGATAACAAACCAAGGCTGTATTATACTCGACTGAAGTCAGGTGTATTGAAGAAATAACACTTACCTGTCCTGTTCATTGTTTCAATATAAAATATAAAACGTCTGTGGCTACAAACCAAATTTGTGTCTGGTCAACCTTTTTATTTAACAAACAATTAATTCCCACCATTCATGTCTTAATTCTTTTTATACCTCGGA
>NW_018479449.1:0-2321 GCF_002113885.1 Mizuhopecten yessoensis | reverse complement strand
TTTTGTAGTCTCCCCAGATCTGTAGTATTGATGTTTATTTTGAGACTGGTAATATAAACAAAATGCACGACGGGCAGCCATCTTGGATTTTGACATTGAAGGTTTGTTATCGCTATTTATCAGGAAGAACTGGAGGGATCTTTCTCAAATTTGATATGCAGGTTTTCCTTGGTCATTCGTTGTGCAGGTTAACTTTTAAGACTGATCAGATAAAAAAAATGGCCGACAGGCAGCCATCTTGGTTTTTGACAGTGAATGTTTGTTATCGCTGTTTTTCAATAAGTACTGGAGATATCTTTCTCAAATCTTATATGTTGGTTGCCTTTGGTCCGTAGTTGTGCATATTTACTTTTGAGGCTGATCAGATAAACGAAATGGCAGACAGGCAGCCTTCTTGAATTTTGAGACTGAAGGTAACAAAATGGCCAAAGGAAGAAATTAACAGATCTTTCTAATATTGCAATGATCAATTTTTTGCACAGTAAGTACTGTACTTGTAAATATGTGAAATGACAAACTCCCTTTAAAGGTTGCCTTTTATACGCAGCAGTATTAAGTTTAGATCAAAAGTTACTTCAAGGTGCATTTATTGTTAACATGACTCGATCAAACAGATTAGAGAAAAGATTGAACTGACAAAGAACTAATGTAGATGGTACAATGGTGGGCGCCATTATTCCTCTGGGATCTCTTGTTATTTACTTCACTTAAAAAATGTGCCACATTAAGACAATGCAAACTGATATGTATTTTGTCAAAATTTCGCAATAAACTACTGATCCTTAATCATAATCCATAAAGAAATTTCAATTTTCGATTTTTTCCCGGACATTAAACATGTGTCATCGTTCTCTTCAGTGAGTAGCATTTAATGTTCAATTGTACCTGGATTGATATTTACAGCAACTGTACTAGTCATTGAAAGTATATGTTGTTACTGGTTATATTAATTTGGAACTAACAATATAACAATTTCATCGCTTGTGGTTGTGAAATACCACATATCGGTTACGAATTCGTCGATGTATCGTTAATTATGAAGGAATTATTTTGACTGGACATTTTCGTTCAAACTCGTTATGGACATATTACGCGTGAATAAAATCCAGTTCGATTTTTTGTTTGTTTTGACAGCAACTTGAACATGAATGTTATCGTTAAGATATAATTGGAAAAGTTATTATCAACCCTTCATAAACGTTCAAATTAGTGATTTAGTTTTATTTATCAAAGAGGGAATCAAATCTATCGTAAATCAGCATCTGAACATTACAGTTACTGCAATCTGCTTAGGGGCCGCGGTGGCCGAGTGGTAAAGGTGTCTGACATTCTGTTACCACTAGTCCTCCATAACTTGGTTGCGGTTCGAGGCCTACGTTGGGCAGTCGCTAGGTACTGGCCGCAGATAGGTGTTCTTTTCCGGGTACTCCGGTTTTCTTCCACCATTAAAACCTGCCATGCCCTTAACTGACATACCATAAAATGTAGCTTTCACACATTGTTTTTGGACATCTTTAGCGGATTGAACGTCGAAGGATGTGACGTTTCTAAATAATGGGGAAAGTATTAAAAGGTTGCAGATACTCATATCATCTGTTGCATTTTATGTACATTGAAACGCGTTACCTCGCGTGAACCATAGTGTTATAAATTACCTACGTAAAACAACTTCTTTCTCAAATTAACCCCGTCGTTGTTTCGGATAATTACAAAGCATATTTAGAATGATTATAATTTACTCTTTGCTATGTCGATATCTTTCGATGAACTTCGTTTTCTCTTTTGGTGACTGATATCTGTACCAATGGAGGTTGTACAATGAGTAACAAGGTTTTTTTCCAGATTGACCTAACTCAAGCAAAATTGTCAACTTCAAATTTAAGCGAGATTTTCTGTGTAAGATTTGAAATTTAATGACGAGAAATAGATAAACGTTATAAAGAGCAGTTACACGTTTTGGAATCTCTTTCTATCACGTTTTTATTAATTTCACAGACTTCCTGAAATATGTACTATCAATTAGGTCACAATTGGTTTGTTTCTTCGTTTGTTTGGGGTAAAACGTTATATAAAAATGATAAATAATCATCACAGCGTGTGAAGAAGAATTTGATGCGTTAATTGCACAATTAAGAAAATCTTTTAGCATACTAGATCGATCATTCCTGGTAAGATTAATGATTTGTATTACTATCTTTAAATACACATCATGGACACAATCACACCTCGGTTAATAACACTTATTAACAAATATAACATATACATTTTTGAAGGAAAATAACCGTGAAACAGGACGCGCACCGTAACTTCATGCATTTCCA
>NW_018479448.1:0-7166 GCF_002113885.1 Mizuhopecten yessoensis | reverse complement strand
CTACTAAACAATATATGTCACTGCTATAAGATCAAGAGCTACTAACAATACATGTCACTGCTATAAGATCTAGAGCTACTAAACGATATATGTCACTGCTATAAGATCAAGAGCTACTAAACAATATCTGTCACTGCTATAAGATCAAGAGTTACTAAACAATATATGTCACTACTATTAGAGCTACTAAACAATTATGTCACCGCTATAAAGGCTACTAAACAATATATGTCAGTGCTAACAGATCAAGAGCTACTAGACAATATATGTTACTGCTATAAGGGCTACTAAACAAAATATATCAGTGCTATTAGAGCTACTAAATAATATATGTCACTGCCTACTAAACAATATATGTCACTACTATTAGAGCTACTAAACAATTATGTCACCGCTATAAAGGCTACTAAACAATATATGTCAGTGCTCTTAGAGCTACTAAATAATATATGTCACTGCCTACTAAACAATATATGTCACCGCTATAAGATCAAGAGCTACTATACAATATATGTCACTGCTATAATAGCTACTAAACAATATATAACACTGCTATTAGGTCTACTAAACAATATATGTCACTTCTATAAGAGCTACTAAACAATATATGCCACTGCTATTAGAGCTACTAAACAATTATGTCACCGCTATAAAGGCTACTAAACAATATATGTCAGTGTTCTATTAGAGCTACTAAACAATTATGTCACCGCTATAAAGGCTACTAAACAATATATGTCATTGCTATTAAAACTACTAGACAATATATGTCACTGCTATTCGAACTACTAAACAATATATGTCATGCTATTAGAGCTACTAAACAGTATATGTCACTGCTAAAGAGCTACTAAATAATATATGTCACTGCCTACTAAACAATATATGTCACTGGTATTAGAGCTACTAAAAAATATATGGTACTGCTATTATAGCTCCTAAACAATATATGTCACTGCTATAATAGCTACTAAACAATATATGTCAGTGCTATTAGAGATGTCACTGCTATAAGATCAAGAGTTACTAAACAATATATGTCACTGGCAAAAGAGCTACTAAACAATATATGGTACTGCTATTATAGCTACTAAACAATATATGTCAGTGCTCTTAGAGCTACTAAATAATATATGTCACTGCCTACTAAACAATATATGTCACTGTTATTAGAGCTACTTAACAATATATGTCACTGCTATAATAGCTACTAAACAATATATGGTACTGCTATAAGGGCTACTAAACAATATATTTCACTGCTATAATATCAAGAGCTACTAAACAATATATGTCAGTGCTATAAGATCAATAGCTACTAAACAATATATGTCATGCTATTAGAGCTACTAAACAGATCAAGAGCTACTAACAATTCATGTCACTGCTATAAGATCTAGATGTAACTGCTATTAGAGCTACTTAACAATATATGTCACTGCTATTCGAACTACTAAACAATATATTTAGAGCTACTAAACCATATATAACACTGCTATTAGAACTACTAAACAATATATGTCATTGCTATAAGATCAAGAGCTACAAAACAATATATGTCACTGCTATAATAGCTACTAAACAATATATGTCAGTGCTAACAGATCAAGAGCTACTAGACAATATATGTCACTGCTATATCTGTCACTGCTATAAGATCAAGAGTTACTAAACAATATATGTCACTACTATTAGAGCTACTAAACAATTATGTCACCGCTATAAAGGCTACTAAACAATATATGTCAGTTCTATTAAAGCTACTAAACAATATATGTCAAGAGCTACTAAACAATATCTGTCACTGCTATAAGATCAAGAGTTACTAAACAATATATGTCACTACTGCTATTAGAACTACTAAACAATATATGTCACTTCTATTAGTTAGAGCTACTAAACAATATATGTCAGTGCTATAAGATCAATAGCTACTAAACAATATATAACACTGCTATTATAAACAATATATGTCACTGCTCAAGAGCTACTAAACAATATATGTTACTGCTATTAGAGCTACTAAATAATATATGTCACTGCCTACTAAACAATATATGTCACTTCTATAAGAGCTACTAAACAATATATGGTACTGCTATTATAGCTCCTAAACAATATATGTCACTGCTCAAGAGCTACTAAACAATATATGTTACTGCTATAAGATCAAGAGCTGCTAAACAATATATGTCACTGGCAAAAGAGCTACTAAACAATATATGTCACCGCTATAAGATCAAGAGCTACTAAACAGTATATGTCACTGCTAAAGAGCTACTAAATAATATATGTCACTGATATAAGAGCTACTAAACAATAAATGTCACTGCTATTAGAGCTACTTAACATTATATGTCACAATATATCACTGCTATTAGAGCTACTTTACAATATATGTCACTGCTATATCTGTCACTGCTATAAGATTAAGAGCTACTAAACAATATATGTTACTGCTATAAGGGCTACTAAACAATATATATCACTGCTATTATAGCTACTTAACAATATATGTCACTGCTATAATAGCAACTAAACAATATATAACACTGCTATTAGAGCTACTAAACAATGTATGTCACTGCTATTAGAGCTGCTTAACAATATATAACACTGCTATTAGAACTACTAAACAATATATGTCATGCTATTAGAGCTACTAAACAATGTATGTCACTGCTATTAGAGCTGCTTAACAATATATAACTAGACAATATATGTCACTGCTATTCGAACTACTAAACAATATATGTCACTACTATTAGAGCTACTAAACAATTATGTCACCGCTATAAAGGCTACTAAACAATATATGTCAGTTCTATTAAAGCTACTAAACAATATATGTCAGTGCTATTAGAGCTACTAAACAAGATATGTCACATAAGATGAAGAGCTACTAAACAATATATGTCAGTTCTATTAAAGCTACTAAACAATATATGTCGCTGCTATAAGATCAAGAGCTACTATACAATATATGTCACTGCTATATCTGTCACTGCTATAAGATCAAGAGTTACTAAACAATATATGTCACTTCTATTAGTTAGAGCTACTAAACAATATATGTTATTGCTATTAGAGCTACTAAACAATTATGTCACCGCTATAAAGGCTACTAAACAATATATGTCAGTTCTATTAAAGCTACTAAACAATATATGTCAGTGTTCTATTAGAGCTACTAAACAATATCTGTCACTGCTATAAGATCAAGAGTTACTAAACAATATATGTCACTACTATTAGATAAACAATATATGTCACTGCTAAAGAGCTACTAAATAATATATGTCACTGCCTACTAAACAATATATGTCACTTCTATTAGTTAGAGCTACTAAACAATATATGTCAAGAGCTACTAAACAATATCTGTCACTGCTATAAGAGCTACTAAAATATGTCACTGGTATAAGAGCTACTAAACAATATATGTCACTTCTATTAGTTAGAGCTACTAAACAATATATGTTACTGCTATAAGATCAAGAGCTACAAAACAATATATGTCACTGCTAAAGAGCTACTAGACAGTATATGTCACTGCTATAAGATCAAGTATTAGAGCTACTAAACAATATATGTCCCTGCTATAAGATCAAGAGCTACTAAACAATATATGTCACTGGTAAAAGAGCTACTAAACAATATATGGTACTGCTATAAGGGCTACTAAACAATATATATCAGTGCTATTAGAGCTACTAAACAATATATGTCACTGTTCAAGTGCTACTAAATAATAAATGTCACTGGTATAAGTGCTACTAAACAATATATGTCACTGCTATTAGAGCTACTAAACAAGATATGTCACTGTTTTTAGAGCTACTAAACAATATATGTCTCTGCTCAAGATCTACTAAACAATATATGTCTCTGCTATTATAGCTACTAAACAATATATGTCACTTAAACAATATATGTCACTGCTATTAGACCTACTGAACAATATATCTAGACAACATATGTTATTATACCATATATGTCACTGCTATAAGATCAAGAGCTTCTAAACAATATATGTCACTGGTATAAGAGCTACTAAACAATATATGTCACTGTTCAAGTGCTACTAAATAATAAATGTCACTGGTATAAGAGCTACTAAACAATATATGTCACTGCTCAAGAGCTACTAAACAATATATGTCACCGCTATAAAGGCTACTAAACAATATATGTCAGTGTTATTAGAGATACTAAACAATATTTGTCACTGCTATTAGAGCTACTAAACAAGATATGTCACTGTTTTTAGAGCTACTAAACAATATATGTCACTGGTCAAGAGCTACTGAATAATATATGTCAGTGCTATTAGAGCTTCTAAACAATATATGTCACTGCTATAAGATCAAGAGCTACTAAACAATATCTGTCACTGGTAAAAGAGCTACTAAACAATATATGTCACTGCTATTAGAGCTACTAAACGATATATGTCACTGCTATTGGAGCTACTTAACATTATATGTCACAGCTATTAGAGCTACTAAACATTATATATCACAGCTATTAGAGCTACTAAATAATATATGTCACTGATATAAGAGCTACTAAACAATATATCTCACTGCTATAATAGCTACTAAACAATATATGTCACTACTATAAGAGCTACTAAACAATATATGTCACTGCTATTAGAGCTACTTAACAATATATAACACTGCTATTAGAACTACTAAACAAGATATATCACTGCTATTAGAGCTACTTAACAATATATGTCACTGCTATTAGAACTGCTAAACAATATATGTCATTGCTATTAGAACTACTAGACAATATATGTCACTGCTATTCGAACTACTAAACAATATATGTCACTGTTATTAGAGCAACTAAACAATATATGTCACTGCTAAAAGAGCTACTAAACAATATATGTCACTGCTATTAGACCTACTGAACAATATATGTCACTGCTAAAAGAGCTACTAAACGATATATGTCACTGCTATTAGAGCTACTTAACAATATATGTCACTGCTATTAGAGCTACTAAACAATATATGTCACTGCTATTAGACCTACTGAACAATATATGTCACTGCTAAAAGAGCTACTAAACGATATATGTCACTGCTATTAGAGCTACTTAACAATATATAACACTGCTATTAGAGCTACTAAATAATATATGTCACTGCTATTAGAGCTACTTTACAAAATATGTCACTGCTATTAGAGCTACTAAACAATATATATCACTGCTAAAAGAGCTACTAAACAATATATGTCACTGCTGTTAGAGCTACTTAACAATATATGTCACTGCTATAAAGGCTACTAAACAAGATATGTCACTGCTATTAGAGCTACTAAACAATATATGTCAGTGCTATAAGAGCTACTAAACAATATATGTCACTTCTATTAGAACTACTACACATTATATGTCACTGCTATTAGAGTTACTATACAATATATGTCACTGCTATAAGAGCTACTAAACAATATATGTCACTACTATTAGAACTACTAAACAATATATGTCACTGCTATTAGAGCTACTAAACAATATATGTCACTGCTAAAGAGCTACTAAATAATATATGTCACTGCTATTAGCGCTACTAAACAATATATGTCACTGCTATTATCGCTACTAAACAATACATACAGTATCACTGCTATTAGAGCTACTAAACAATATATGTCACTGCTATAAAGGCTACTAAACAATATATGTCAGTGCTATTAGAGCTACTAAACAATATATGTCAGTGCTATTAGAGCTACTAAATAATATATGTCACTGCTATAAGAGCTACTAAACAATATATGTCACTTCTATAAGAGCTACTAAACAATATATGTCAGTGTTATTAGAGCTACTAAACAATATATGTCACTGCTATTAGAGCTACTAAACAAGATATGTCACTGTTTGTAGAGCTACTAAACAATATATGTCACTGCTCAAGAGCTACTAAATAATATATGTCAGTGCTATTAGAGATTCTAAACAATATATGTCACTGCTATAAGATCAAAAGCTACTAAACAATATATGTCACTGGTAAAAGAGCTACTAAACAATATATGTCAGTGCTATTAGAGCTACTAAACGATATATGACACTGCTATTAGAGCTACTTAACATTATATGTCACAGCTATTAGAGCTACTTAACATTATATGTCACAGCTATTAGAGCTACTAAATAATATATGTCACTGATATAAGAGCTACTAAACAATATATGTCACTGCTATAATAGCTACTAAACAATATATGTCACTGCTATTAGAGCTACTAAACAATATATGTTATTGCTATTAGAGCTACTAAACAATATATATCACTGCTATTATAGCTACTTAACAATATATGTCACTGCTATTAGAACTACTCAACAATATATGTCATTGATATTAGAACTACTAGACAATATATGTCACTGCTATTCGAACTACTAAACAATATATATCACTGCTATTAGAGCTACTAAATAATATATGTCACTGATATAAGAGCTACTAAACAATATATGTCACTGCTATTAGAGCTGCTTAACAATATATAACACTGCTATTAGAACTACTAAACTAGATATATCACTGCTATTAGAGCTACTTAACAATATATGTCACTGCTATTAGAGCTACTTAACAATATATAACACTGCTATTAGAGCTAATAAACAATATATGTCACTGCTATAAGAGCTACTAAACAGTATATGGCACTGTTATTAGATCTACTTAACAATATATGTCACTGTTATTAGAGCTTCTAAACAATATATGTCACTGCTAAAAGAGCTACTAAACAATAAATGTCACTGCTATTAGAGCTACTAAACAATATATGTCACTGCTATTAGAGCTACTTAACAATATATAACACTGCTATTAGAGCTAATAAACAATATATGTCACTGCTATAAGAGCTACTAAACAATATATGTCACTGCTATTACACCTACTAAACAATATATGTCACTGCTAAAAGAGCTACTAAACAATATATGTCACTGCTATAAGATTAACTTAACAATATATAACACTGCTATTAGAGCTACTAAATAATATATGTCACTGCTATTAGAGCTACTTTACAATATATGTCACTGCTATTAGAGCTACTAAACAATATATGTTACTGCTAAAAGAGCTACTAAACAATATATGTCACTGTTATTAGAG
>NW_018479447.1:0-7091 GCF_002113885.1 Mizuhopecten yessoensis | reverse complement strand
TAGCTACAGCCTACACGATACTTTATCTCTATTCAGTATTGTAGCAACAGCCTACACGACACAATCTCTCTATTCAGTACAGTATTTAGACGACGCTAACTCTCTATTCAGTACAGTAGTTAAAGCCTACAAGACACTATAACTCTATTCAGTATAGTAGCAACAGCCTACACGATACTTTATCTCTATTCAGTATTGTAGCTACAGCCTACACGACACTATCACGCTATTCAGTATAGTAGCTACAGTCTCGAGCCATATCAGACATTGGGCCTCTGGTCCAATCGAGCTTATACGGAGCAGGATATGGAAATGATCTGATGATAATGATTTGGATATAACGGTTCAATACAAATAGGAAATAGTAAACGAATTACTGTACAAAATATGATGCATTTACGACCCATAATCAGCGGAATGCAATAAATAAACATTGCAAACTTCAAATACACGTCTCTCTAATACATGGTCAATAATACCTTTTGTGATATTTAGTACTTTTTGTTAAACACTAATGTTAACGCTCATACGAGAGATGCACATTAGAACCTTGTAATGTCAGGACTTGTCTTTAGGGGCTAATGAGTGCAGGTACTAATTACCCAAAGTAATTGTATATATCATTGATTGAACAATCCCTTGTTTCAGTTTATAATATAAAATTTAAATCATAAATGATTAAGTTTAAACTTTTATGTTTTTATTTCAACTTGCTTGTATATGTACATTGCCATGCTTCTCCAAACCAACAACAACACTTGAAAAGATTTTACCTTGCAATAAACAGCGGGTAGCATATTGCTATTTCTACGGATTATTCTGTATCAGGCTTAGACTAGAATTATTTAACAATATTTTAACATTTTTCTATTTTGTTATTTCAATATGTCTTATGTTATTTCAAAACGATTGACCACAAGCTTTTTATTGTTTTAGCGTATACTGATCATGCTTTTTGTTTCAGGGCCGATCGTCAAATTTTGTCACGCTGTATTACTAAGCGAATTTACCCAGGACTAGCACATACTTGTTAGGTTAAACCAGGGAATGGTTTCATCATTAACCGTGATTAATAATTGGTCTAAAATTGTAAAGTGTTGTTTTAAGAAAATTCAATATGGCGTGTGCTTAGTTTTATCTTGTCACTAGGAAAGGGACATTTTATCGTTAAAGAGTTTAAAAGGCATAGCTAGTCATAGTCGAGAAAGACAAAACATACCCTAGATATACAAACTTGGATTTGTTTATGTAAATGTAATGACGTTTATATCTAAAAATATACATACTGGAATGAATGAATGAATAAATAAATAAATTAATTAATTAATGAATGAATTAAGAAGTCAGGAAGTAGTACGTGGTAACACGTATGTGTGTTTATGATAATAACACGTGTGTTTTTTGAAATGCTAACACGTTGGTGTTTCGGATCTTAGCATATGTGATTTGAATGTAAACGCTTTGATCTTGAACGTTATCACATGCGTTTAATACGTGTGGATTGTATATGTCAACACTTGTGCGTTTTGGTTGTCATTTCGTGTGCTGCTGCATACAATGGGATGTTATTCAAAATATTTCATTCAGTGAAACAAACGACCAGGTAGTACCATTTTAGTGTTATTCAAGAAATAAAGTCGTAATAAAAATGTGGTGTGTGTTTTATTATGAATAATATTTAACAAGACAGAAAATAAGCACAACTGTAGCTCGAAACATCTGCAGTTTCAAATAATATTCCCGTACATAAAAGTATACTAGCACTATCACACCACATATTCTAACAATAAAACGTTATATTCACGGTAGCAGCCAGCAAAACAGTTAACTCTGAGATAGTCATGACTGTAACAAATGTGAGTAGATAGTCTGAAGAAGAGTAAATCAGGCAAATAATATCAAGATCAAAGCAAGGGACACTTGATAACAAAAAAAAGGTTTATACAAAGAGCTCTGAGACATATTTTAAAGTTCAAATGTCCGTTCATTTCCCTTTTCCAGTTTAACCGCTCCGCGATTCAGAGAGTCCATCCTCTTCCTTTCCATTGTACTGTTTGACCGCACTGTGGTTCGGGGAATTCATTCTATCCCTTCCTATTGTCCAGTTTGACCAGTTGGGGGGTCACTATCAAATACGACAAAGCAGGAAAAACCTGCTACCTGATGATTAAGAAAAAGAGACATCCCACATTCCATTTAATTTTGTCTAATGTTATGGTCCCCTTGCTTTGAATGATCTGCGGAGTGTACAGTTTTATAGTATGTGTATGATGTATCTGTAAAATCATTTCTATATTACTGACAACAAAGTAGACCGAATTGGTATTGTCTGTCTCTTGTATAAAAACTAAAAATTTAGATCATGATATACTCCAATGCTGAAAACAACGTTTATAACGACATCTGATATTTAACAAGAAATATAATGAGATTTTATTTTACCAGAGCTAATTGAAAAAAATGTGCATTATCAAATTTCGATAACACAGAAAATGAAGGACCCTTTTTCACGCGTGATCGACAAAACAAAAAAACACACACAAAAACCGGAAATGTAAACGCCGTTGATAGGGAAACGGGGTATTACTATCAAGAAAGATAAAGTTCAAGATTGGAGAGACGAAGTCGTCACTCTAATCCCGCAGCGTGGTAGTAAGCCTTCTTATTGTCACCTTGTTAGTCAAGAACGAGGAAAGGGGCTGAAGAAGAGGAATATGTTTCCTTGATTCCAACCTCATGAAGGTTTATACGACCGATGAGGTCAATACATTTCTTGCTATTCAAAGACAGCACAACGTCTACAGATCTGAACGATAAATTGAAGGACATGGTTATGTTTGGTTTTCAGTGTGCTTATAAGTTCATAAATGAATTCAGCTTCATATGAAAACAAAAAACAAACGAGTCAGAGAAGGCGCATATAGATTGCCAGTTAGCTAGTATTCAACCGGATTCTTCGGAAAACTTGTAAAGGAAGTCTGTTAGTTATCAGTCGACATCTTTCGTTGAAATTATTAAATTCGAAGCAAGCTCTCGAATACCACGAAACAACTGCAACGTGTAAACTGATTTAGTTAGTTGGGGAGGCAGAGATGATACTTTCAAGGAAATGAAAGTTAAAAGTCGAAAAATCGAAATCATTCTGATGAACATACAACGATCTAAATGATGCATGATAAGAAGGAATTTCGTATTTCGAAAAAATCTGTAGTTGGTGTTTCTTTGTTAATCATGAAGGTCTAGTTCTTTTTGAAAGCAAGAATTGAATAGTGTTTGACAAGGCTTTAGTTGAAAGATATTTGTCCCCAGTGAAGATATAAAATTTCTTTTTTTCATCAAATTGATAATTTTGGTTATTTCACTTGTAAAAATGTAATGTGAACGCTACGATAGGTAACGCGTGTTATTCAATATATATGCGATCTCGGATGTTATTAACTTGAAGTTACTGATAAAAGCCACCTCTTGTTAATGTTATTTTCAATTCCTTGCATCACAAGCTGTGGATTTTTGTTTCATATGAAGACGAAGCTAATGTAGGATAATTGTTACTTTACTACATAGATAATAACATTTCTGAACGCAGTTTTTCTATGTAATATGAGAAGAAGCTAGATTGCATTGAGCAGCCTATTATAAAAGGCGTGTAGTTTTGTGTTTAGCGTTGCACCAGACACCATTTTTGCCAATGAAGGTGTTTTAAAATTGCAAATAAATTGATGGTTTTCCGGTTCATTACTCTATAAATGTTATTTTTGTTTTTACTCGCACTCCCCGCTGTTTCATTCACAAGTATATAAGGTAACATACTGTTATTTTCTGTGAAAATATCGACAAATCTATATATCTAGAAATGAAATTCTATATTTTCAAAAATGTCATTTAGGAAGGTACAAACTAAAATAGTAGATACAGTGACAGATTTATGAATTCATTTAGTAAAAAGAGATATAAATTCATGAGTACAGGTGTACGACGTATGTCACCTGGCCAGGCTGAATGTGACGTCAGCCTTGCACAGACGATTGTGAATGGTGGTCGATTACTACAAAGTAAAAATAATATACTTGATTGTGTTGAATGAGAACTGATTATGCCAAGTCGTCCCAATATGAGCGTTTTGCGCAAGCGTATTTTCTCGAAGGTCAGTAATGGTCTGACGGCTTGTACAGTGCAGTCCTGTTATGTAGAACACGTTGATACAGGTAGGTTAACATGGTTACAGTCTAAACGCAGATACCTCTGCATTTGTAGACATTTTGGTTTATTTGTTTGGAGTTTGTGTGACTGGCACTCTTCTTCAAAATGTTGTGTTAGATTAGTATGCAGAAAAAACTGCTATGAAATCTAAAACAACATTTTCACGTACAAGGCTATTTCGATTTGCATGAATTTCAGAAAGGATATTAAATTCAAATGTATGACCCTCCATAGCTACATATGTTGTTTATGACATTTGATATATTTTGAGATTCGACACATAACAATTGCTCGCTTTTATTTCTGTTTAATTTCTCAGAATGTCTAATTTTCTTTGAATTATCATTTTACTGTTTGAACTGTTCTAAGGATTACGTACAACAAAGCAAACTCTAAATAACATCTGTCTATCATGACTGTGTTATATACCAATACATTTATAATAACAAGGTTCCAACTGAGAAATTGGATCGGTCTGGAACGATGTTGGTGAGTATGGCGTCTGTGCTTTACTTATATATAATGGTGTGCTAAAAGTCACTGAATCATTCATGTGAATCGCTAATATTACTGGCATGTATTCAAAGGTTTATTTTTGTGTCTTATGTGTTCTTTGGTAGTACGGACAACCACAAATGTGATAAGTTTATAGTCAGACCTCCAATTTGACATTATTCCGGTTCAACGCGAAACCGTATGTGTAATTGGATTAACAACCAAGGATTCATGTCGTTTCGCCGCTGCAAATCAGTCACCATATTCATGAAATTGCTCTCATGCTCAAAGTCAGAACCTGTATTCAAGCCTGATTTCTGTTGGCATTGTCACATGATTTCAGCGTGTTCCGAGAAAGGTTGTATGCACATAGGCATCATGCGTGAACATTAGAACGGTTTCATGAGTACATGCCCAGGATTTGTCTCTGATACTTCTCATTGGCATTTCAAAATGCTACACGAATGTGTCTGGGCTTTTTCTGAGCCAACCATCTGGATACATCATTAGTTCTTTATTTTCTTTGAAATTACGACTTAGGTAATTGTTTATCGAGACAAATCATAAAGGAAGTATTGAATATAAGCACACTATCTATTAATCTCAAGTTACAGTTACATATATTGCCAGCATCAAATTCATAATCCTGGCAACATAAGCCATTCCTCGTAGATTTACTCGTTTTCATTCCATGTGTATGCTAATATGATAAACGAAAAAAAGGATGCTTTCAGGCAACAGGCTAGATGATAATTTCAATGTGTTTTTTAGGGAGGGGGGGGGGATTATTTCTATATTAAAATATTTAAATTTGCGCTGCAACGTCACTTTGAAAATCAACTTCATTTCAGGTCATCAGACCATAAACCAAAATCAGATACGTGACAAACGTTCTAACAAATGAACAAAAAATACGGACGTCATGTTTGATTCGCGTTTGATATTTTGGGCGAGAATTGGAATATTGCATCAAGAAATCATAGCAATAATATATATTTTATTACAATTCCCATTCTCTTCAACTTTCTGATTCCTAAAAATCACATAAACGAAGCTTGTCTTCAGCCATGTCATAGAGAAATTCGGTTGAGTAAGAAGCAAGCTCTCATAAGCTCGCTGCCCGGCACGTCCGTTTCCCGCTTCGTTTATATATCATATCTACTCTCTTAGTCCTAACCCTAACCCGCAATGTTCAAAATGTGTCTCCAATATCAACAAATAACAGGACGGCGACATGCTTTCAGCGAAAACCGCATCACCGAATTAAGCAGAAGTGACGTCATTAACACAAAACGTCAATAATCATAACAATATTGTTATACTTGAATAATTCCGTTATGTTTGTTGTAATTCAAAATATGACCAAAGAAATCTAGAAGAACTGATAAGATTAAACGGTTGTTGTAACCCCAGACTATAATTGAAAGCTTTAGTCACAGGAAAATGCACGTGTCTTGGGCTGTTCTACCAGCCGAACATTCCAGTGTCGTTATTTTTTTTGAAAAACATAAATATTTGAAAATGTAAGTATAAGCATTAAACTGCTTTCGGTTAATAGGCAGTATGTATACCAAGTGTATTACAGTAAAATTAACCATGAAGCGCTAACGCCAACGCGGTTCAGGTCATTTTTCTGTATCTCAGTGGATATTCATACTGCCTATGTTCCGAATTTGAAAGTAGTTTAATGATTAAAAAAAGCAATTATTTTAATATGATATCAAAATAAACATGCTTGTATAATTATAAATTTCATTGATGCACTTATTCAACTGTTGATTTTTATGATTAAACCTAAATTATTTATGCAATAGATAGGTCATCAAGGGAAGTAACGCTTTATATTGAAATAATGTTCTTGTGTTATGTGTCTGTTCTGGCGGTGTGTGTATGACGGAACCACACTGAATCCAACGGTATCAGACGTGAACTGTTCGGATGAATCAAATCAGGGATACATCTGGATTTACACTTAAGTACAACCCAGAGCTCTTTGTCTACGGAAGGTGAAGCCAGACTCAGGTAAGATGTTGGGGTGTTATTTGGTTGTTGTGATGTGTTATCATCATGGCGTCCGGTCCATGGAGTTGTAAACACGCCCAAGCTTGGCTTCGGGAAAACGCGACATTGTTGCCGACTAGGGGCAACATTCTGATACATTGAACTATGTTGTGATTACTTATTTAAGTACTAAATAATGTGTTGTTGACATGCATTTGTTTAACTAGCTGTATACAGTGAGTGCAAACTGTCAGTATGTAGACTATACATATATTCAAATGCGACATTGGCCACGGTTGAACGCGCTCGCGTTCACCTGTCATCTTGTTCACGGGCCTGGTCGTTTATGTATGTAACATTTTCGGGTATAAATCCTGGCGGACCTGCAAACGTTT
>NW_018479446.1:0-7079 GCF_002113885.1 Mizuhopecten yessoensis | reverse complement strand
TACATCATAATTATGATATGCAGTTGTGTCTCCCTTAAAAGAATTCGATTTGACATTTTGTGCCTAAAGTAATTGCCCTTTCTTCTTTTCAATATTTGATTTTTGTCCGGCAATCTCCTCCTACATTTTTCAACAGATCTCTTTGAAACTTGACATACATTATAATCATGATATGACGTTGTGTCTCCCTTATAATTTTGATTCTACAATTTTTGCAAAAAATTTCCCCTTTGTTCGTTTCACTATTTGGTTTTTTGTCTGGAGATCTTCTCCTACATTTTTTGACAGATTTCATTGAAACTAAGTAGGCTAAATAATCATGGTATGTTGTTGTGTTTCCTTGAAAAGAATTTCGATTCGACAGTTTTTGCAAAAATTATTGCCCTTTGTTTATTTCAGTATTTGGTTTTTGCCCGGCAATCTCCTCCTACATTTTAAACGGATCTCTTTGAAACTTGGTATACATCATAATTATGATATGCAGTTGTGTCTCATTTAAAAGAATTTGATTTGACATTTTTTGCCAAAAGTTATTGCCCTTTGTTTATTTCAATATTTGATTTTTGTCCGGCAATCTCCTCCTACATTTTTCAACAGATCTCTTTGAAACTTGGCATACATTATAATCATGATATAAAGTTGTGTCTCCCTTAATGGAATTTTTGTTCGACATTTTTTCCAAAAGTTATTGGCCTTTGTTCATTTAAGTATTTGATTTTTGTCCGGCAATCTCCTCCTACATTTTTCAACGGATCTCTTTGAAACTTGGCATACATTATAATCATGATATAAAGTTGTGTCTCCCTTAATGGAATTTTGATTCGACATTTTTTCCAAAAGTTATTGGCCTTTGTTCATTTAAGTATTTGATTTTTGTCCGGCAATCTCCTCCTACATTTTTCAACGGATCTCTTTGAAACTTGGCATACATTATAATCATGATATGAAGTTGTGTCTCCCTTGAAAGAATTTTGATTCGACAATTTTTGCAAAAGTTTTTCCTTTTGTTCATTTCACTATTTGTTTTTTGTCCGGAGATCTTCTCCTACATTTTTTGACAGATTTCTTTGAAACTTAGTAGGCTAAATAATCATGATATGTTGTTGGAATTACTTGAAATAAATTTTGATTCGACAATTATTGCAACAGTTATTGCCCTTTGTTTATTTCAGTATTTGGTTTTTGTCCGGCAATCTCCTCCTACATTCTTCAACGGATATCTTTGAAACTTAATAGGCTAAATAATCATGATATGTTGTTGTGTTTCCTTGAAATGAATTTTGATTCGACAGTTTTTGCAAAAGTTATTGCTCTTTGTTTATTTCAGTATTTGCTTTTTGTCCGGCAATCTTCTCCTACATTTTTCAACGGATCTCTTTGAAACTTAGTATACATCATAATTATGATATGCAGTTGTGTTTCCCTTAAAAGAATTTGATTTGACATATTTTGCCAAAAGTTATTGCCCTTTGTTCATTTCAATATTTGATTTTTGTCCGGCAATCTCCTCCTACATTTTTCAACAGATCTCTTTCAAACTTGGCATACATTATAATCATGATATAAAGTTGTGTTTCCCTTAATGGAATTTTGATTCGACATTTTTTCCAAAAGTTATTGGCCTTTGTTCATTTAAGTATTTGATTTTTGTCCGGCAATCTCCGCCTACATTTTTCAACGGATCTCTTTGAAACTTGGCATACATTATAATCATAATATGACGTTGTGTCTCCCTTAAAAGAATTTTGATTCGACAATTTTTGCAAAAGTTTTTCCCTTTGTTCATTTCACTATTTGTTTTTTTGTCCGGAGATCTTCTCCTACATTTTTTGACAGATTTCTTTGCAACTTTGTAGGCTAAATAATCATGATCGATTGTTGTGTTTCCCTTGAAAAGAATTCTGATTCGACAATTATTGCAACAGTTATTGCCCTTTTTGTTCATTTCAGTATTTTATCTTTGTCCGGCAATCTCCTCCTACATTTTTAAACGGACCTCTTTGAAACTTGGCATACATTATAATCATAATATGACGTTGTGTCTCCCTTAAAAGAATTTTGATTCGACAATTTTTGCAAAAGTTTTTCCCTTTGTTCATTTCACTATTTGTTTTTTTGTCCGGAGATCTTCTCCTACATTTTTTGACAGATTTCTTTGCAACTTTGTAGGCTAAATAATCATGATCGATTGTTGTGTTTCCCTTGAAAAGAATTCTGATTCGACAATTATTGCAACAGTTATTGCCCTTTTTGTTCATTTCAGTATTTTATCTTTGTCCGGCAATCTCCTCCTACATTTTACAACGGATCTTTTTGAAACTTGGCATACATTATAATCATGATCTGAAGTTGTGTCTCCCTTAAAACAATTTTGATTCAACAATTTTGCCAAAAGTTATTGGCCTTTGTTCATTTCCGTACTTGATTTTTGTCCGGCAATCTCCTCCTACATTTTTCATCGGATCTCTTTTAAACTTTGTAGGTTAAATAATCATAATTCGTGGTTGTGTTTCCTTGAAAAGAATTTTGATACGGCGATTTTTGCAACAGTAATTTCCCTTTGTTTATTTCAGTATTTTATCTTTTCCCGGCAATCTCCTCCTACATTTTTCAACGGATCTCTGGTAAACTTGGCAAACATGATAATCATGATATGAAGTTGTGTCTCCCTTAACAGAATTTTGATTTAACAATTTTTGCAAAAGTTATTTCCCTTTGTTCATATCAGTATTTGATTTTTTTGTCCAGAGATCTCCTCCTATATTTTTTGACAGATTTCTTTGAAACTTAGTAGGCTTAATAATCATGATATGTTGTTGTGTTTCCTTGAAATGAATTTTGATTCGACAGTTTTTGCAAAAGTTATTGCCCTTTGTTTATTTCACTATTTGATTTTTGTCCGGCAATCTCCTTTACATTTTTCAACGGATCTCTTTGAAACTTGGTATACATTATAATCATGATCTGAAGTTGTGTCTCCCATTAAAGAATTTTGATTCGACAATTATTGCAAAAATTATTCCCCTTTGTTCATTTCAGTATTGTTGGGTTTTTTTCTCCGGAGATTTTCTCCTACATTTGTATAGCATGTCAGCTTACCACTCTATGAATGATGCTGATCTTATTTTAATGTAAGAAAGTATTTAACACTATATGGCATTCGACTGGCGTATATTGTTCCGCCCCGTGGTACTCTTGTTACGTATTGCTAATTATGCTTACACCCATTCAATGGTGTTGTTTTTAAAGGTTGTGAATACGGCGATAAGGCCACATGGTGTCAGGTAGGAGGTTGCTCGTCGTCCTCATATTACCGAGACACTTGTTGTGAAACGTGTTATGTTGCTACGTCTACTACATTAGCTCCAACAACCACCACTCCAGTAACGACAACTCTAGGGGTGACAACTACAACTCAAGTAGCTACAACTACTTCTCCAAATGCGACAACTACCACTCCAGTGGAGACAACTACAACTATAACCCCAACTACAACTACTACTGCTGCAAGTTAGTGATCAAAACTTTTGTTTGAACTCATATTATATAAATATTCATTAAAGGTTACCTTCTATTTGGCACAATACAGTGTCTTTACATTGATTTTGTTTTAACTATTACCCTGAATTTATCTTACAAAGTTAAAAATAAAAAAAACTAAATGATTGGTCGATGGTCCGTAAAACAATACAAAAACAAAACAAATCCCCTTACCATTATTGATTATTAAACCTGTCGTTGTACAAGTGTATGATTTTACTAACCTTGTTGTCTTTCAGACACTGTTCACAGAGCATGCACTATCAGGATTGAAGTTACTATTCCCGTCGCGATAGACCTTACAAATACAACCAGTCCAGGTTACCAAGCAACAAGGCAAAACGTGCGCGCTGCTGTAAGTCATTGCCGATATACACGCTAAGAACCTTGTTGATGTAAAATTGCACAATCTGTTTACTATTGTAGCGTGGTTCAACTTTTTAAGACTGTGTTTGAAAGATATGCTTTTAACACAAACCTTTCAGTTCTTCAGCAGTAATGAAAATGCCGGAAGATCGTGTAATTTGGAAGTTATTTCACAGCTAGGAATAGGTGTTTGATTTTCTTGTCCTTTTTATTTCCCGCTTGAGTGCGTCCTTTTGTTTATTTGGGTCTGTCCATGTCACGCTTTGTCCCTCCCCGGGGATAAACTTCTGTACAACATGACAGGAAAACATATCGCGCTTTCGAAGGTACTTCTGTTTTGGGGCGATGGGATTCATTTTTTAATAAGTGGTTGTTTTTTCTTGTGAACATGAAGTAAAATGCGATATTAGTTTTTGTTTTATCTTCATTGTTCGGCAATTCGCGGGTAAACAGTATTTTTCTGGTGTGTTTGTAAATACATTTCTACAGAGAATATGATGTATGGTATTAATTGATATATAATTTCGCGCAGACTTCGGTGACTGCTAATATAGCGAAATTATATCCCCCGCGAATATTAACAATTAAACAGTAAAATGTTCCTCAAAGGGGAGATATAAATATCACGAATTTGCCCGTTAAAGTTGACATAAGCACATCATCTAAACATATAAATATGGTTCAATCACAATTAGGGGTTCACTTGCCTTGTCTTCAGCTATGGAAAAAGTCTTGAAGACTTGACAACCGGTGTATACCCTTCTTCTCTTCTGGTTTAATGGTCTTAGTCTCGAACAGGTAAGTGTATACGGATTTTCGGGTGTCTTGGTCTTGTATTTTAAACATGTTCGGTTTAACGTAAAATTAACGAAAAAATTAATTCTTGTTCATTTACAAAACGAAAAAACGGTGACTTAAAACTAAGCTACATATTTTTAAGGTAAAAATGAACGTCTAATGGCAAAATAAGTTGTCATGTTTGTCAAAAATATCATTTTTAAATTTTGATTCGTCATGGAATTGATAAGCTTATAAAACATAAAACATTAAAAAAACTGGTCTATATACACATACTTTCTCTCCATTTTGGAATACCTTATAGCGGATTATTCTGCGGGTTTATTTTTTCGCAATTTTGACCTAAAATTACAAATTTAAATTTACACGGATTATAATTTCCCAATGAAGACATGTATTGTGAACTAAAACTTCGCGACGTTTTAGCACAGAGACGGTTCATGGGCTATATACAAAATCGAATTGGGCATATTGCGTAACAACAGCACAGAGACGGGACATGGGGTATATCCAAAGTCGAATTAGGCATATTGAGTAACAACAGCATAGAGACGGGACATGGGATAACAACAGCACAGAGACGGGACATGGGCTATATAAAAAGTCAAATTAGGCAAATTGAGTAACAACAGCACAGAGACGGGACATGGGGTATATAAAAGGCAAATTAGGCATATTGAGTAACAACAGCATAGAGACGGGACATGGGATAACAACAGCACAGAGACGGGACATGGGGTATATACAATGTCGAATTAGGCATATTGAGTAACACCAGCACAGAGACGGGACATGGGCTATATAAAAAGTCAAATTAGGCAAATTGAGTAACAACAGCACAGAGACGGGACATGGGGTATATAAAAGTCAAATTAGGCATATTGAGTAACAACAGCAGAAAGACGGGACATGGGGTATATACAAAGTCAAATCATGCATAATGAGCAACACCAGCACAGAGACGGGACATGGGCTATATAAAAAGTCAAATTAGGCATATTGAGTAAGAACAGCACAGAAACGGGACATGGGATATATAGAAAGTCGAATTAGGCATATTGAGTAACAACTGCACAGTGACGGGACATGAGGTATATACAAAGTCCAATTAGGCATATTGAGTAACAAAAGCACAGAGACGGGACATGGGGTATATAAAAAGTCAAATTTGGCATATTAAGTTACAACAGCATAGAGACGGGACATGGGCTATATAAAAGGTCAAATTAGGTATATTGAGTAACAACAGCCAGAGACGGAACATTGGCTATATAAAAAGTCAAATTAGGCATATTGAGTAACAACAGCACAGAGTCGGAACACGCGCAATAAAAATGTAAATTAGGCATATTGAGTAACAACAGCACAGAGACGGGACATGGGGTGTATAAAAAGTCAATTCATGCATTTTGAGCAACACCAGCACAGAGACGGGACATGGGCTATATAAAAAGTCAAATTAGGCATATTGAGTAACAACAGCACAGAGACGGAACATGCGCAAGATAAAAAGTCTAATTAGGCATGTTGAGTAACAAAAGCACAGAGACGGGACATGGAGTAAATAAAAATTCAAATTAGGCATATTTAGTAACAACAGCACAAAGACGGGACATGGGCTATATAAAAGGTCAAATTAGGCATATTGAGTAACAACAGCACAGAGACGGGACATGGGGTATATACAAAGTCGAATTAGGCATATTGAGTAACAACAGCACAGAGACGCGACATGGGCCATGTTAAAAGTCAAATTGACATATTGAGTAACAACAGCACAGAGACGGGAAATGGGCTATATAAAAAGTCAAATTAGGCATATTGAGTACCAACAGCACAGAGACGGGACATGGGGTATATAATCAGTCAAATTAGGCATATTGATTAACAACAGCACAGAGACGGGACATTGGCTATGTAAAAATCAAATGAGGCATATTGAGTAACAACAGCACAGAGACGCGACATGGGCCATGTTAAAAGTCAAATTGACATATTGAGTAACAACAGCACAGAGACGGGACATGGGCTATATAAAAAGTCAAATTAGGCATATTGAGTAACAACAGCACAGAGACGGGACATGGGCTATATAAAAAGTCAAATTAGGCATATTGAGTAACAACAGCACAGAGACGGGACATGGGGTATATCCAAAGTCGAATTAGGCATATTGAGTAACAACAGCACAGAGACGGGACATGGGGTATATACAAAGTCGAATTAGGCATATTGAGTAACAACAGCATAGAGACGGGACATGGGCTATATAAAAAGTCAAATTAGGGATATTGAGTAACAACAGCACAGAGACGGGACATTGGGTATAGAAAAAGTAAAATTAGCCATTTGAGTATCAACAGCACAGAGACGGG
>NW_018479445.1:0-7074 GCF_002113885.1 Mizuhopecten yessoensis | reverse complement strand
GATCATTCCTACCAAGTTTCAGTTAAATCGGCCCAGTAGAACTTGTCTTTTAGTTTGAAATAGTTAAGCCCAGGTGACCTAAAAAGTGGAAGATTTTTCTTGTTTTTACATTCATATCGTCCTCTCAACACAATGTCGTTTGGGATAATAAATGCTTGACATAAATCACAGGACATACAATATATATATCACAAGTTCTGCAAATAATTCACGAGGTTTTACCATATAAAACAGAGGATGACCATGATCAGATATTGAAATTTTCAACACGCGCGGGGGAATCCTTTACATAACAAAGGTTACAACAAATATACGTTATTGTTATTTGGGTTGTTTTAAACATATTTTCTATGTATTATGTTCAAATCTGACATAAGCAAACATTTCTTTGTTACACTGGGACATTGTTTTGTTACTAGGGTCTTGCTGTATTATGTTTGAAGCTGACTTACCTCAGAAAAAGAACCAGAAATACCCATTAATTTATAGACCATGACGACTGGAACACACACCATTGATGACAATGACAACATTAGGCCAAAGGCTTGAGCGAGTGGCGGGTATGAATACGAAGATCCTAAATTATCCAGTCGTAACGACGTCAGTTGCGAGATGAATAACACCTTGAAAACAAAACAGAAAGTATAGTCATCATACCGCTTACTACATTATATAAACTAAAGACCTTATTTATTGCACATGGAAATCATTGTTTGGCACGTTATCCTGCTAAAGTTGAGCCCTGTTTGTTACGAAATTTTAATAAAAGGGGGTTTCAAGTCACACAAGATTAACTTAAAATGATCGTCGTAGAAGGTTGAAACATAATATTATAGTGAAGCATTTCGGATTAAGTTTTAAAAAGACGACTGGATTTGATGAAAATTACAACTACATTCTAAATTTTCTTTTCATTCTGATAATTAAATACAATAACGATCATATTTACCGTAGTGAGTAGGGGAGTGATGAACTTCAAACAAACCCACAACAATCGGTTGACCTTAAAACCCAGCATCATGTAAAGGATGTCATCAAATCTATCGGCACCTGTTAACACGCAATGCCCGATCTGACATAGACATCATTTTTGAACATTTTTATCACTATAGCAATAGACACTACAGGAGTCATCTAGATCTCGTAAAGTTGTAGTATATATTAATACAACCTTTCTTCAGAGTAACTGATTCAGCAAAACATCAATTGTTTCATGACAAAAAAAACCCTACTGACACGTATAAAAAGTACTCGTTCGTAAAAATCTAACTAAACGGTACCAATAACTTAGACCAAGCTTACTTGTATGGGTTGGAGAGGGTGGAGATTTTCACTAGGTATAAAAATTGCGATCGGGCGAGTAAATATTTACACATTGCATATCTTCTATTTCATGACATTTACATATTTTTTTTAAATGTGATGTATAATGAAGCATTGTTTTGTTATATGTATTGCACGCTGTTAAATTTTAAACAGAAAAGAGTATCAGAAATTTTGTTTGTGTTTTACGTCCTATATCCATTGAAGGACGTGCCAGGATTTGGTGGTGGAGGAAAGCCAGATTACCAGGAGAAAAAACCAACGACCTACGGCCAGTACCTGGCGACTGCCACATGTATGCCTCAAACCCGTGACCAAGTGATGAAGAGCTAGTGATTGTAGTCAGTCAGACGGTCACGCCTTTACCGCTCGCCTTCCAACCGCATGAGTAAGAAAGTGTTTTTTTCTTTGACACAAATCATAGCATCATCCTTATTTTTACACGTCTTGTAAATGTATGTAAACAAATATTTTGTTGTAAAATCACATTTTCTTTTGCAGTCTTAATATATTTTTGACAGTTTTATTGGTTTTGTTTTTATACTGTTAACGATATACACATGTATTAACAGCTTATGTCATTCCAGGATGTGCCACCATGTTTGTTAAGTATAGTGTGTTAGATGCAGGGTATGATGGTGTATTTGAGTCATATAGGGCCAAACAACACTAAAAATGAATGTTTTACCATCAATATTTTGAATTGGTTGGAGAAAAGATCAGATCTTATTGATAGATTAATTAAATGTAAATAATTATATATAAATTGTTAAGAAACTGCATCACACAAACTTTTCGTAGTTATGACATTATAATTGTAATTGTTTAAAATTGGTCCATTCAGTCATAGAATGTTTGATAGTAAATGGTTTGTTGGTCACAAGGATTACAAAAAATGTAAGCGTGTGTAAAGATATGGTCTATGCGCAGGTACATAAATTTGGTTAAAGTTATCATAAATGATACCTACCGAAAACCCATCCGATTGCAATGCATTCCCAAAAGCAGACCCATAGCAGCACCATGCCACTTGCAGAGAAATTGTCAAACAGGATCCAAATGTAAATACCTCCCTATTAAAAGAAAAACACCAAACACCGACGATACACAAAATGTTTATGATTTATGATTGTAATGACTTTTAAATGATCGTTTTACGTCTCTTTTATTTTAAAGAATGATGTTCCAAGAAATGTGTAATAAAACATCTCTGCTATTTATTATTTCGAATTTCGACTTATATGTTTCCTGTTTGAATAAACTTATTATATATTCTAAAATGTAATGACTGAAGCATGAAAACAGTTTTGGAAATTATGGTCTTATTTATGGTCTTATTTTTCTGAAGTTATTTATTTCGAAATGCAAACTGTCTAAGGTGAATATGATATGAAAACAAATCCTCACCTGAAATAGACGCGAATTTGTCATGCTGATTTTTTTCAAGTTAAATTCAGACCTTTTTACCTAAAATTGACTTTTTTTGCACTTTTCAGTTCAAATTGATCTAACAATATTTAACCTGAATTGACATGAACAAAGATTGCCTGTTTATTAGCTGAAATTATTTTCATGACATTTATTTATACACCGAAAATAAACGATGTACATTAAACAGCTGACTATCAAAAAAAAATATCAAAAAGGAAGATAGGACATTTTCCCTTCTAACAATACTTACCCGTGTCGTCATAGACAACCCAACTAGGAAAAGAGCAAAACTGTATACGGCAGTCAATACCATCCGACTCCATTTCTTCTGGTACCTCTCTGGGAGGGCGTCAACCATCATGGTCACGGCTACTTCGACTCCGAGGAACTAAAATATGTACGGAAGTCTTACAATGAGTTTTTAAGAAAACCGACAATGTTATTCAAACGAACTGAAAAGGAACGGCAATGATCTAAAATATTAAGTAATCATTTTTTAACGCGCATGCAAAACTTATACGAAACAAACTTGGCTTCAGTGTATTTTTTCCGGTCAATTTGGATTGTTATTGTACTTGCTACGTCGAAAGGGTTATATGTTTAATAATGCTTCCCTATCAAAATTATTTACTTTTTTTCTCTCAATTGAAACATCTAACAAATATATGATTTCAAACAATAGCATGTCATAGTCATTTGAGAAATGATAGAAATAAAAGAAAAATGTTTATTTAATAAATTACACTCTTGATCTCTTTACTTACCAAGCTATCCATTCCAACCAGGAACAACATGAAGAAGAACAGTACTGCCCAAAAGCTGGCTCCTGGCATCAAGGAAACGGCTTTCGGGTAGGTGAGGAATGCAAGTGCAGTACCTGTTAAATTGTTAGATTATCATTTAATATGATTACATCAGCATTGCTTTTTATTCGACAAATAAGTCCTGCGTAATCAGAAAGCAGCCTGTATTAGAAAGAAGCCCGATTCTATCAAATCATATGCGACTTGATGCCAAAGGTAAGCATTTTGGAAATAACAACCTGAATAACAAAATGACCGATTCTACCATAACAGACTGGAATAACTGGTAAAGTCAGCATTTGGAAAGAAGAAAAAGCTTGTGCATGTAGCAGAATAATAGTCCGATTCTATTAAAACAGATGAATGTGCAAATCATCAATTAAGGAAAACAGCTTGTAACGGAAACAAGATCTAATTCTATAAAAAGTAGACGCAAATTTATGCAAGTCAGCATCTGGGAAACAACAACCTGTATCAGAAAAAAACGATTCTATCAGAACAAACGTTATTGTAAATCCAAAGACACTAGTTGTGATCATGGAGAGCCATATTGCATGTAAGTTGACACTGTTCACATTTGTTTTGAACTTGAAGGCTAACATACACTCACAACTGAAAATCAGACAATCTTTCTAACGGACTTGCCCGTTAAAATAGTAAGTATATAGGGGGACACGTTATCTGTTATTTAAGTTGAAACCAATAGATAAAACATTGATATTACCAGTAACACTGTGATATCACTACTCCGGTAAAATTATACAAACTGTGATATAGTGCGTTGTAGGAAAACAATGTAAACATTTTATTTTAAAACAAAATCTATCTCAATTACATAGCTCACCTGGTACAATGTACGTACCATGGCGAGCTAACGTCGTGGTACTTTGTCCGTCATACGTCGTCATCTGTTTCAATCATCATTAATATTTAATGGCATCTTCTCTCAAACTACTGAGCAGATTAAAACCATTTTTTCGCGATAGTAGCCTTAGCCAATGGGAACAAAACGGTATACAAATAAAAGAGACGACCCTTTCTGTGGGTAGAAGGTCTAAAAGGTAAACTTGAGAGATATGTTTTGCAACATCTCTATTGTAAGAGCATTCCTAGCTCAATGGGTTATATTAAAGTTATACAAATATAAGGGGTGTCCTTCCATGGGGTTAAAATTTGATCTCAAAAAAAGGAGGGGGGGATATAGTTATTTACATCTACGTCCAAATCATTGGACAGGTTTCAACCACGTTGTTGTGGTAGCAAGTTGTAGGGGGTGACCCGTCTGAAAAGAGGTTGATGGCCATGAAAAAGAAAACCAGCAATTTGAACAAAAAGCAGCATCCTTAGCTAGCAGAAATGAAATGCTCTAAAAGTAACATCCCCAGGGACTTTCTTCCGAACCTACAGTCAACCTAAATAAAAACATCCTCACTTCAGCTTCACTGGTTGACATAGCGCGCATGGGAAAAAATGGGAACTGTAAACAAACATTTCATTAATGGTAATTCTATGGAGCTGTTGGTCTAAATGCTGCTATCTCCTGGTCTTTCTAACTTGTAAGTACACTAGTATCGCTGTCATTAACGACATTGTCAAACACGGCATGTATTCCCGTCGAGCTGTATTAAACAAAAAGAGGGATACCGGTGCGTCCTGTACCTGAGTTAGATATATCTGAAATGTCAACTCCTTGGTTACGTGCCATAAACCCGAGAACGGAGAACACAGCAAATCCTCCTAGAATACTTGTGCCACTGTTGATACACATGATGACGATACTGTCTCTAAAATAAAAACCGGACCAGCCAACAATTACATATCCTGAAAGGGAATCAATTTAATACTTTCTTTAAAGTACAAACATTACTATCTTTACATATTTAACGACCCATCAACATAGAGGAGGTCATCATGACCAATGAAAGGTCGATACAACAATGTCCTACGAAAAAGTTAAACTTTAAAAGTAAAAGTGGCCAGAGGTAGTAGATGCTTCCTTTGTACTTGAAAACCAACAGTTTTCAAATAGTTTAAAACGCAAAGACAAACCATTTACAATAAAACACTCCTTATTAGATTGCGTTATCCTACTTTCAAGTAATGGACAGGAAAATACTTACGTTCACCAGATGATCTTTATGGATTTCCAGAAGTATGATGATATAATGTCATAATTCATAATAATATGAATTTGGATCGACCGTTTGAAGCGAAGTGGACCGACGTTTACAATAAGGATGAAATTCAAATATACATCGACACCACGTGCATTAAACTGAAAATCTGTACCTGTAAAAGTTGTCGTTGAACTTTTTATAGCTTCCGAGTGTCATCAATCCTCCGAATGCAACAGCAAGAGAGAAGAAGATCTGAGTTCCCCCATCTACCCATACCTGTCAAATTGATATGTGAAGGTAGGTTAATTATAACAAGTTATTAATTAATTGCAACGGAGATCGTAACAAGAGTGCTCTAAAATGCCCCTGTAGTTGCAAATAAAGTATTGGAAAAATATCACAATGCCAGGATATACTTTTAAAAGTACTAACTTAGAGCAAAGATCGAAAATAGTCTGGGACAGTTGCCATCCCCTTGGAAAACACCTATACATGTGTAAATCAATAACAGGCTACGGCGGCTATGTTTGATGACCAATCCGAAAACGAAATGCGTTACAAATATCCATAATTGCTTATGCGAATTTTCATAATTATCCATCAGCAGTTTCTGACGATAAAAAACCCCATCGGAAACAAATTTTTGGAAGAAAACTTATAACAATAAGAACAATAATAAGAACGCAGCAAAATCAGTAAGTCCACACTTCGTTTGGGGAGCCTAATATGTACCGTAGCGACAACAAAAAAAACCAAATCGGATTGAGAATTACATTTCATATGACAATGAGGAGAAGCAAACAAAAATCAAGTAACCATGAAAAACAAGAGGCCTTAACGGCCACCTGAGTTATAGTATCAACTCATGGTTAAATTCCAATCAAGTTTGAATTATTTCTATTTGAAAATGAAAACTACAACCAAAACTAAAAGTATCATTTTCCTATATAAACTTTAGTACGATTCACCCCCTCCCCAAGGACAAACCTGGAGCATGGAGCTTATGTAATTCAAAGTTTAAAAAAGCAACTTAAGACCCTTCCATTTATGAACAGTGTTTGTTTCCATCATATATCTTGGTTTGGAAAAGAAGATTGTTGAAATTTAAGACAATTCGATTCCTTTGGGCCCTGCCCCTCAGCCCCTGGGGGTAGGCCAGGGTCAAAATCTTCAAAGTATCAAACTGTCATTTCATGGTTATAATTTCAAGTTTATATTTCCAATTGAAAATGAACAAAATATACCCGAAAGTATCAATTTCTTATACAAACTGTACACTTAACCCCCTGCAAAGGGACAAAAGTGGAGCCTGGGGGTCATGGAATTCATTATTTAGATAAAACATCTGAAGACCTCTCCATCTATGAAGATTATTTGTTTCCAGCATATCTGAGTCTGGA
>NW_018479444.1:6022-7058 GCF_002113885.1 Mizuhopecten yessoensis | reverse complement strand
CCCACCCAGCGACAGTCACCAGCCCAACCTCTCCACCCAGCGACACTCACCAGTCCAATCTCACCACCAAGCGACAGCCACCAGCAGAACCTTCCCACCCGGCGACAGTCATCAGCCCCTACTTCCCACCTAATACCTCCCCACACAGCGACAGTCGCCAGCCCAACCTCCCCACCCAGCGACAGTCACCTGCCCCAACTCACCACCCAGCGACAGTCACTAGCTACACCTCACCACCCAGCGACAGTCACCAGCACCACCTCTCCACCAAGCGACAGTCACTAGCACCACCTCACCACCCAGCGACAGGCGCCAGCACCACCTCTCCACCCAGCGAAAGTCACCAACACCACCTCTCCACCCAGCGACATCAACCAGCACCACCTCTCCACCTAACAAAAGTCACCAGCACCACCTCTCCACCCAGCAAAAGTCACCAGCACCACCTCTCCACCCAGCGAAAGTCACCAACACCACCTCTCCACCCAGCGACATCAACCAGCACCACCTCTCCACCAAGCGACAGGCGCCAGCCCCACCTCCCCAACCAGCAACAGTCACCAACACCACCTCTCCACCCAGCGATAGACATCAGCACTACCTCCACACAAAGCGAATGCCACCAGCCCCATCTCAACACCAAGCACCTCCCCACCCAGCGACAGTCACCAGTCCCATCTCACCACCCAGCGAAAGCCACCAGCACAACCTTCCCACCCAGCGACAGTCATCAGCCCCACCTTATCACCCAGCACCTCCCCACCCATCGACAGTCACCAGCACCATCTTCCTATCCAGCACCTCCCTACTCAGCGACAGTCGCCAGCTCCACATCCCCACCAAGCGACAGTCATTAGCACCACTTCACCACCCAGCGACAGTCACCAGCACCACCTCTTCACCCAGCAAAAGTCACCACCACCACCTCTCCACCCAGCGAAAGTCACCAACCACATCCCCCATCCAGCACCTCTCCACCGAGCGACAGCCACTAGCACCACCTCTCCACCCAGCGACAGTCACCAGTCCCAACTCA
>NW_018479444.1:0-2546 GCF_002113885.1 Mizuhopecten yessoensis | reverse complement strand
ACCACCCAGCGACTGCCACGAGCACCACCTTCCCACCCAGCGACAGTCATCAGCCCTCCCTTCCTAACCAGCACCTCCCCACCCAGCGACAGTCACCAGCCCCACCTCCCTAACCAGCACCTCTCCACCCAGCGACAGTCACCTGCCCCACCTCACCACCCAGCGACTGCCACCAGCACCACCTTCCCACCCAGCGACAGTCATCAGCCCTCCCTTCCTAACCAGCACCTCCCCACCCAGCGACAGTCACCAGCCCCACAAACCCACCCAACACCTCCCCACTCAGCGAGAGTCGCCAGCCCCACCTCACCACCAAGCGACAGTCACCAGCCCAACCTTACCTCCAAGACCCTGTGGCTGAAATAGTGAAATCTGAAGCTTTCATCCTATTGGGACTGAGATAGGGAAATCTGAAGCTTTTATCCCCTGGGGCTGAAATATGGGAATCTGAAGCTTTCACACCCTCGGGGCTGAGAAGGGGAAATCTGAACAACTCCACCCAGCACCAGTCACCAGCCCCACCTTCCCATCCAGCTTCAGTCACCAGCACCACCTCCCCACCCAGAGACAGTCACAAGCACAACCTCCCCATCCAGCGACAGTAACCAGCACCACCTCTCCACCCAACGAAAGTCACCAACCACATCCCCCACCCAGCACCTCCCCACCAAGCGACAGTCACTAGCACCACCTTTCCACCCAGCGACAGTCACCAGTCCCATCTCACCACCCAGCGACAGTCACTAGCCCCACCTCACCACCAAACACCTCCCCACTCAGCGACAGTCGCCAGCCCAACCTCCCAACCCAGCGACAGTCACCATCACCACCTCCCCACCAAGCGACAATCGACAGCCCCACCTCCCCACCCAGCGACAGTCACCTGCCCCACCTCACCACCCAGCAACAGTTACTAGCACCACCTTCCCACCAAGCGACAGTCATCAGCCCCAACTTTCCACCTAGCACCTCCCCACACAGCGACAGTCACCAGCCCCACCTCCCCAACCAGCGACAGTCACCAGCACCACCTCCCCACCAAGCGACATTCGCCAGCCCAACCTCCCCACCCAGCGACACTAACCTGCCCCACCTCACCACCCAGCGACAGTCAATAGCACCACCTCATCACCCAGCGACAGTCACCAGAACCACCTCTCCACCCAGCAAAAGTCACCACCACCACCTCTCCACCCAGCGGAAGTCACCAACCACATCCTCCACCCAGCACCTCCCCACCGAGCGACAGCCACTAGCACCAACTCTCCACCCAGCGACAGTCACCAGTCCCAACTCACCACCCAGCGACAGTCACTAGCACCATCTCACCACCAAACACCTCCCCACTCAGCGACAGTCGCCAGCCCAACCTCCCCACCCAGCGACAGTCATCATCACCACCTCCCCACCAAGCGACAATCGAAAGTCCCACCTCCCCACCCAGCGACAGTCACCTGCCCGACCTCACCACCCAGGAACAGTCACTAACATCACCTCCCCACCAAGCGACAGTCATCAGGACCACCTCCCCACCCAGCGAAAGTCACCATCCCTACCTCCCCACCCAACACCTCCCCACCCAGCGACAGTCACCAGCCCTACCTCTCCACCCAGCGACACTCACCAGTCCCATCTCACCACAAAGCGACAGCCACCAGCACAACCTTCCCACCCGGCGACAGTCATCAACCCCAACTTCCCACCTAGCACCTCCCCACACAGCGACAGTCGCCAGCCCCACCTCCCCACCCAGCGACAGTCACCAGCACCACCTTACCACCAAGCGACAGTCGCCAGCCCAACCTCCCCATCCAGCGACAGTCACCTGCCCCACCTCACCACCCAGCGACAGTCACTAGCACCACCTCATCACCCAGCGACAGTCACCAGCACCACCTCTCCACCCAGCGACAGTCACCAGCTCAACCTCTCCACCCAGCGACAGTCACCAGTCCCATCTCACCACCAAGCGACAGCCACCAGCACAACCGTCCCACCCAGCGACAGTCATCAGCCCCAACTTCCCACCTAGCACCTCCCCACACAGCGACAGTCGCCAGCCCCACCTCCCCACCCACCGACAGTCACCAGCACCACCTCCCCACCAAGCGACAGTCGCCAGCCCAACCTCCCCACCCAGCGACAGTCACCTGCCCCACCTAACCACCCGGCGACAGTCACTAGCACCACCTCACCACCCAGCGACAGTCACTAGCACCACCTCACCACCAAGCGACAGTCACCAGCACCACCTCTCCACCCAGCAAAAGTCACCACCACCACCTCTCCACTCAGCGAAAGTCACCAACCACATCACCCACCCAGCACCTCCCCACCGAGCGACATCCACTAGCACCACCTCTCCACCCAGCGACAGTCACCTGTCCCACCTCACCACCCAGCGACTGCCACCAGCACCATCTTCCCACCCAGCGACAGTCATCAGCCCTCCCTTCCTACCCAGCACCTCCCCACCCAGCGACAGTCACCAGCCCTACATCCCCACCCAACACCTCCCCACTCAGCGACAGTCGCCAGCCCCACCT
>NW_018479443.1:0-7056 GCF_002113885.1 Mizuhopecten yessoensis | reverse complement strand
TCGTGATGATGTGTCCCTAGACACCCGTCTGTTACCTAGGAGTCGAGTGATGATGTGTTCCTAGACAGGCGTCTATTACCCTGGAGTTGTCGTGATGATGTGTCCTTATACACCGGTCTATTACCTAGGAGTTGTCGTGAGGATGTGTCCCTAGACACCCGTCTGTTACCTAGGAGTTGTCGTGATGATGTGTCCTTAGACACCCGTCTATAACCTAGGAGTTGTCGTGATGATGTGTCCCTAGACACCCGTTTGTTACCTAGGAGTTGTCGTGATGATGTGTCCCGAGCCAGGCGTCTATTTCCTAGGAGTTGTCGTGATGATGTGTCCCTAGACACCCGTCTATTACCTAGGAGGTGTCGTGATGATGTTTCCCTATACAACCGTCTATTACCTAGGAGTTGTCGTGAGGATGTGTCCCTAGATGCCCCTCTGTTACCTAGGAGTTGTCGTGATGATGTGTCCCGAGACAGGCGTCTATTTCCTAGGAGTTGTCGTGATGATGTGTCCCTAGACAGGCGTCTATTACCTAGGAGTTGTCGTGATGATGTGTCCCTAGACACCCGTCTGTTACCTAGGAGTTTTCGTGATGATGTGTCCCTAGATACCCGTCTATTACCTAGGAGTTGGACCGAGGTTACACATCAAGGAAACATCTCAGTAAGATAACACTGTAAAGGGACTCTGAAGTTGTTACGTCATCCACAGACCCTGCTTCAAGTTTGTTATTAAACCGGTAAAGGAATTCCAGTTTATGATAACAATGTTGTCATATCATTGCTTTTGTGGTTCCGTTAGTCATTGGGAAATAAAAGCCATGCAATATTCAAAGACTCAAAGTCGCAATTTATTGTTTTATAAACAATTCATTATTGGTTTCATTCTACAACATTATTGTAACGGTGTGCATCAAATAAAAGCCTGCGTAAATATAGCCACCACCTACATATTGATGCCCTTCACGTCCTAGCCAGCCTGATGTAGTGTCTATATATACGTTGTGTGACCTTAACGTCCTAGCCTGATGTAGTGTCTATATATACGTTGTGTGACCTTAACGTCCTAGCCTGATGTAGTGTCTATATATACGTTGTATGACCTTACGGGATTGCCGGGTGTGACACTTATCTAAGTTATCTTATCAACTAAACACGGTTACATTGATCTACCGTAGCATAACGGAAAACACATGCCCAGCTCACTGGCAATAGTACAACTGGGAACAGACTTGGTTCAAAATGGTTATGATTTCAAAGATTCACATAATTTGCGTCTTTCGACGTGCATGCCAAGCTGGACCTGTCACTCGTCATGTGGGACCGTTCGGATTTGAGTAGACTAAATTAAGAAAAGACAAAAAAAGGAAAATATCGTTGGTGTATCGTTATCTTCTAAGCATATTATGTATCGTACCGTATTCAAAATTTCGCGATATATCGTCGCATGGTCGCACGATTAATCGTCGCACGATCAATCGCTGCAGCCCTATTATATAGGGTCTAGCTAACTTACTTTACAAGTTTTATATAGATTCTAGCTAACTGATTTTACACGTTTTATATAAGACTTACGGGAACAAACACATCTGTCCTACAGTAACAGGTACAAACACACCTGTACTACAGTTACAGGAACAAACACATCTGTCCTAAAGTTACAGGTACAAACACATCTGTCCTACAGTAACAGGTACAAAAACATCTGTCCTAAAGTTACAGGTACAAACACACCTGTATTACAGCTACAGGTACAAACACACCTGTACTACAGTTACAGGTACAAACACAACTGTCCTACAGTTACAGGAACAAACACATCTGTCCTAAAGTTACAGGTACAAACACCCCTGTATTACAGCTACAGGTACAAACACCCCTGTACTACAGTTACAGGTACAAACACAACTGTCCTACAGGTACAGGTACAAACACATCTGGCCTACAGTAACAGGTATAAACACATCTGCCCTACAGTTACAGGTATAAACACATCTGTCCTACAGTTACAGGAACAAACACACTTGTATTACAGTAACAGGTACAAACACATCTGCCCTACAGTAACAGGTACAAACACATCTGTCCTACAGTAACAGGTACAAACACACTTGTATTACAGTAACAGGTACAAACACAACTGTCCTACAGTAACAGGTACAAACACATCTGTCCTACAGTTACAGGTACAAACACACCTGTCCTACAGTTACAGGTACAAACACACTTGTATTACAGTTACAGGTACAAACACACCTGTCCTATAGTAACAGGTATAAACACATCTGTCCTACAGTTACAGGTACAAACACACCTGTTCTACAGTAACAGGCATAATCACATCTGTCCTACAGTAACAGGTATAAACACATCTGCCCTACAGTAACAGGTACAAGCACACTTGTATTATAGCTACAGGTACAAACACTCCTGTCCTACAGTAACAGCTACAAACACATCTGTCCTACAGTTAAAGGTACAAACACCACTTGTATTACAGTTACAGGTCCAAACACACCTGTCCTACAGTTACAGGTACAAACACATCTGTCCTAAAGTTAAAAGTACAAACACACCTGTCCTACAGTAATAGGTACACACACATCTGTCCTACAGTTACAGGTACAAACACCACTTGTATTACAGTTACAGGTACAAACACACCTGTCCTACAGTTACAGGTACAAACACATCTGTTCTAAAGTTAAAAGTACAAACACACCTGTCCTACAGTAACAGGTACAAACACACTTGTATTACAGTTACAGGTACAAACCAATCTGTCCTACAGTTACAGGAACAAACACCCCTGTCCTACAGTTACAAACATATCTGTCCCACAGTTACATGGTTTAAACAGACATGTCCTACAGTAACAGGTACGAAAACATCTGTCCTAAAGTTACAGATTCAAACGCAGCTGTCCTACAGTTACAAACACACCTCCTACAGATACACAGTAACAGGTACAAACACATCTGTTCTAAAGTTAAAAGTAAAAACACACCTGTCCTACAGCAACAGCTACAAACACATCTGTCCTAAAGTTACAGATTCAAACGCACCTGTCCTACAGTTACAGGGACAAACACACTTGTATTACAGTTACAGGTACAAAGACACCTGTCCTACAGTTACAAGTACAAACACACCTGTCCTCCAGTTACAGGTACATACACACCTGTCCTACAGTTACAGGCACAAACACATCTGTTTTACAGTCTCAGGTACCAACACATATGTTTCCTACAGTTACAGGTATAAGCACAGATGTCTTTCATTAACATGTATAAACACACCCGTCCTGTTACAGGTGCAAACACATTCTGTCCTACAGTAACAGGTAGAAACAAACATGTATTACAGTTACAGGTACGAACACACCTGTCCTACAGTAATATGTACACACACATCTGTCCTACAGTTACCTACAGTTACAGATTCAAACGCAGCTGTCCTACAGTTACAAACACACCTCCTACAGATACACAGTAACAGGTACAAACACATCTGTTCTAAAGTTAAAAGTAAAAACACACCTGTCCTACAGTGACAGGGATAGGCACAGATGTTCTTCAGTAGCCCTGTCCTACAGTTACAGGGACAAACACATCTGTCCTACAGGAGAAGTTAGAAACACATCTGTCCTACAGAGTTACAGGTACAAACACACATGTCCGAGAGTTACAGGTACAAACAAACTTGTATTACAGTTACAGGTGCAAACATATCTACAGGTATAAGCACAGATGTCTTTCAGTAACATGTATAGACACCCCTGTCCTACAGTTACAAACACACCTACACACATCTGTCCTACAGTTACAGATACAAACACACATGTCCTAGAGTTACAGGTACAAACACCCCTTGTATTACAGTTACAGGTGCAAACACACCTGTCCTACAGTTACTACAAACATATCTGTCCCACAGTTACATGGTTTAAACAGACATGTCCTACAGTAACAGGTACGAAAACATCTGTCCTAAAGTTACAGGTACAAACACACTAAAGTTACAGGTACAAACACACCTGTACTACAGTTACAGGTACAAAAACTCCTGTCCTATGCTACAAACACACATGTCCTACCGTTACAGGTACAAACACACCCTATAGTAACAGGCCTAAACACATCTGTCCTACAGGAGAAGTTAGAAACACATCTGTCCTACAGGAGAAGTTAGAAACACATCTGTCCTACAGAGTTACAGGTACAAACACCCCTTGTATTACAGTTACAGGTGCAAACACATTCTGTCCTACAGTAACAGGTAGTAACAGCTACAAACACATCTGTCCTAAAGTTAAAAGTACAAACACGCCTGTCCTACAGTAATAGGTACGCACACATCTGTCCTACAGTTACCTACAGTTACAGATTCAAACGCACCTGTACACACCTGTCCTACAGTTGCAGGTACAAACACACTTGAATTACAGCTACAGGTACAAACACACATGTCCTACCGTTACAGGTACAAACACACATGTCCGAGAGTTACAGGTACAAACAAACTTGTATTACAGTTACAGGGACAAACACCACTTGCATTACAGTTACAGGCACCAACACACCTGTCCTACAGTTAAAGGGACAAACACACCTGTCCTACAGTATCAGCTACAATCACACTTGTATTACAGTTACAGGGACAAACACACTTGTATTACAGTAACAGGTACAAACACACTTGTATTACAGTAACAGGTACAAACACATCTGCCCTACAGTTACAGGTATAAACACACCTGCACTACAGTTACAGGTGCAAACATATCTACAGGTATAAGCACAGATGTCCTTCAGTAACAGGTATAAACACATCTGCCCTACAGTAACAGGTAGAAACACACATGTATTACAGTTACAGGTACGAACACACCTGTCCTACAGTAATAGGTACACAAACATCTGTCCTACAGTTACCTACAGTTACAGATTCAAACGCAGCTGTCCTACAGTTACAAACATATCTGTCCCACAGTTACATGGTTTAAACAGACATGTCCTACAGTAACAGGTAGAAACACACATGTATTACAGTTACAGGTACAAAGACACCTGTCCTACAGTTACTACAAACATATCTGTCCCACAGTTACATGGTTTAAACAGACATGTCCTACAGTAACAGGTAGTAACAGCTACAAACACATCTGTCCTAAAGTTAAAGGTACAAACACACCTGTCCCACAGTTACAGGTACAAACAGACCTGTCCTCCAGTTACAGGTAAAAACACACCTGTCCTACAGTAATAGGTACGCACACATCTGTCCTACAGTTTCAGTTACAAACCCATCTGTTTTACAGTCACAGGTACCAACACATATGTTTCCTACAGTTACAGGTATAAGCACAGATGTCCTTCAGTAACATGTATAAACACAGCTGTCCTACAGTTACAGGTACGAACACACCTGTCCTACAGTTGCAGGTACAAACACACTTGAATTACAGCTACAGGTACAAACACACATGTCCGAGAGTTACAGGTACAAACACAGGTACAAACACACCTGTCATACAGTTACAGGTACAAACCCACCTGCCCTACAGTTACAGGTGCACCTGTCCTACAGTTACAGGCACAAACACATCTGTTCTAAAGTTAAAAGTACAAACACACCTGCCCTACAGTAACAGCTACAAACACATCTGTCCTTCAGTTACAGGTACAAACCCACCTGCCCTACAGTTACAGGTATAAGCACTGCAAACACATCTGTCCTACAGGAGAAGTTAGAAACACATCTGTCCTACAGTAAGTTACAGGTACAAACACACCTGTCCTACAGTTTCAGTTACAAACACATCTGTTTTACAGTCACAGGTACCAACACATATGTTTTACAGTCACAGGTACAAACACATCTGTGCTACAGTTACAGGTACAAAAACACCTGTCCTACAGTTACAGGTACAAACACACCTGTCCTACAGTTAGATGAGACAAACACACATATCCTACACATATGTTTTACAGTCACTGGTACAAACACATCTGTGCTACAGTTACAGGTACAAAAACCCCTGTCCTACAGTTACAGGTAGAATCACAGATGTCCTTCAGTAACATGTATAAACACACCTGTCCTACAGTTACAGATATAAACACACCTGTCCTCCAGTTACAGGTACAAACACACCTGTCCTACAGTTACAAACACATCTGTCCTACAGTTACAGGTACAAACACACCTGTCCTACAGTTACAGGTATAAGCACAGATGTTCTTCAGTAACATGTATAAACACACCTGTCCTACAGTTACAGGTAGAATCACAGATGTCCTTCAGTAACATGTATAAACACACCCGTCCTACAGTTACAGGTACAAACACACCTGTCTTACAGTTACCAACACTCCTCCTACAGATACATGCTATAAACACACATGTCCTACAGTTACAGGTACAAACACACCTGTCTTACAGTTACAAACACACCTCCTACAGATACATGCTATAAACACACATGTCCTACAGTTACAGGTATAAGCATAGATGTCCTTCAGTAACATGTATAAACACACCCGTCCTACAGTTACAGGTACAAACACATCTGTCCTACAGTTACAGATACAAACACACATGTATTACAGTTACAGGTACAAACACACCTGTCATACAGTTACAGGTACAAACACACCTGTCCTACAGTTAGATGAGACAAACACACATATCCTACAGTTACAGATTCAAACGCACCTGTCCTACAGTTACAAACACATCTGTCCTACAGTTACATGGTTTAAACAGACATGTCCTACAGTAACAGGTACACACATACCTGTCCTACAGTAACAGGTAAACACACATCTGTCCTACAGTAACAGGTACAAACACATCTGTCCTAAAGTTACAGGTACAAACACATCTGTCCTNACACACCTGTCCTACAGTTACAGGTACAAACACACCTGTCCTACAGTAACAGGTACAAACACACCTGTCCTACAATTTCAGTTACAAACACACCTGTCGTACAGTTACAGGTACAAACACAACCTGCCCTACAGTTACAGGTGCAAACATATCTGTCCTACAATTT
>NW_018479442.1:0-6973 GCF_002113885.1 Mizuhopecten yessoensis | reverse complement strand
ACTCAGCTACCTGGTCAACAGAAGGACCTTGGTCCAATTGTGCTACAGTTATATTCAAACCGCAATAAGGTGAAGTTAAAGTATATACGAAAAGCAACAGTGGAAACTTTCGTGTTTACCTGCGTTGGGTCATGGATCCTTTATCGATGACACAGTTTTATACCACAGAAAGGGTGCATTGAATCATATTTATATATATATATATATACATATCATATCCATAACATGGTTTGACCACAAAACTGATATTAAAATTTAACCATGGTTGTTTTGCATCGGAGCTTTAAGTTAGTAGTAATTTATGGCTGTTTGAACCAGGAAATTGCTTAACGATCCCAGTACAACTTCAAAAACTATAACTTTAAATCGAGAACATTTTACTTTCAGGACACATCGATATCTTCAAAATCGTTTAATTTTTATGGAAAAAATAAGATGAAATCAAATACAATCAATTGTGTGAGAGCTTTCTAAAAATGCAACATGTTCACACCGGTAATCGAACCTTCCGACCCCGATCACATGACGGTCGCTCTAATCAACTAACCTACATGTACCTGAACAATGGCAGATCCCTGGTCCAGTCTTAGTACAATTTTATCCGAAATGAAATTGAGGGGAGGCTACTCCTGGTGTGGTAAAAAAATGTAACAAAACTCTTTAGTGTTTTAATTGAAGTAGGACAGGGACCCCTAACACCAAAGTGATTTCAGTTGAATTCAGGATGGAGAAGTTTAACATACTGACCGTGGTCGAGTGTAAAGATGTGCCGTTTGACTACAGAGATTAGTTGAGGTCAAGATAGTGTTGCTTTACCTGAAAGGCTAGACTCATAGTGAGCATAACAGGTGGGCGTTCATTAACTTTGTATCTAAGAGATGAATTGTCGTCTTCATGTGTTGTCTCCCCCTGCATTTCTGCAGTTCCAATCAACTATGAAGGCGTTATGTCTATGACAGAAACGTCATCGCTGCTGTGCATCGTTATGCAGGCAAACGAAATCCCCTCATCTAGGTGTTTTCCTACTTCTGGCATGCTGTGATGATATGAAATATTATATTCATAAAATATTAGTAATACATACATGTTAAACATGAAACATGAAGTTAGTTTTATCATAGAAAAATACTATTATTTTAAGCATGCGAAATATCCAGGCAAAAACAACTAAACCAAGTAAGAAAACTGTATATGATGTACGTAAACTCCGTGAAGTACATGTAATTACATGTTGTCAAATTACATGTGCTGTGTACTTACCTTGAGTAGACTTACGAAGACGGGCAATTCCCTTACCTGGAATGTATTTTCTCTGATACATACGATTTCTTATCGAATATCACTAGAAAACTCAGTATAACTCACAACTGTTACGAGTTTGTGACGAGAATAATCAAGATGATTTGTAATTCATAAATTGCTGTACACGTCATGCCTCTCACATTAAAAAAAAGTGTGTAACATGAAACATAGATAAAACAAATTTCGGTACAGCTAACCCTTTTCATGAGTAGGACCATGAAAGGAGATCCGATGTGCAGTAGACTGTGGCCACACCGAATACATGTGGCGCAGGAAGGAGATATAAATATATAGAATTACATTTAACAGAGCAGCATATCTTATATCGCATTCACAACTTTCTTTTTTTTTTTTTAAATGTATGTTGTATAATGTGCATTAAATCTGTTTATCCTGTTATGATGCTAACATGCAATCATTAGCGTCTGGTAATATGATTGCATTCGTTAACACCATTTAGGATAATATCAGACTGTTCTATTTGTATGATCAATGAGGCATAACTTGACCCTAACTTATGCTGGTGAAATTCAGTTCACTGGACTTATCATTAATACTCTTTGCTGGTAATAGGAAATAAGGACATAGGGATATATAATGTATGTATATATATATATATGATATACGTATACGCATTGCCACACACATGAGTACATCTGTGATATCACATTTCACGAGGGTATCGTGCATATTGATATATCTCACTAGGATTTTTGAACAAATGAAATATATCCATTCGCACTATACACCTGCGAAATAGGATACGCCAGGTGCGTTCATTGGACTGTGGTAAGACAGGAGGCCCGTGAGGAGAAAGGAGATATATGTAACAACCTAACAGGAAGGAGGATCTTTTAATTGTATTTAGTTGTTGATGCTTTTACATTTAATTTCCTTTATTACTTTGTGTTGTGAAACGTCTGTGTGATTAAAAACAACATTAAGATGTGCTTCGGTTGTATACATTTGGTTAGAGCAGTATTTTGGGTACAATTTATAAGCTGCGATCGGACACTCCTCCGCGTGTTGTTTAATTGTTTATGATTATAATTGTTTCATCTTTTTCTGAATCATATCTTTAAAGCCAAATTTTACTTTACATTTAAGGGGATTTGATTGCATTCTTATTCAAAGGCATGTTAACATGAACAGTCGAATTAAAGAAAAATGAAAACTCACGCGAATAATCTCATTATTAAAGATTATTATTGCTGTTATCTCTCCAGACATTAATTTTACAATTTGTTCTTTACGTGGTAATTACGCAAACTAATGTATTGCTAAGTTAACCCTTATTTTGATAAAGAAGCTCTTTGTATTTCAGAACAGTTTGATTTTGTTACTATTGTTATCTTTACCTGATGCATAATATTGTTGAGTTTTGGCAATGTCATCTTTTTCAGATAAAAAACACGTTTAAAACAACTTTATAGAGACATAAAAAATGAAGAAGAAAAGAGACATTTGATTAGATACTGTAGATCATATTCATAGTATCATGATATTTGGATTGATGGAACTCTTTGGCAAATTAATTACGCAGCCAGCTATGGTTTTCTACATGAGAACTACTATCGTGTCATGGTCTGTTACCATGGTAACTTGATTACTGCATGTTAATAAATGTTCTTCAGCACGTGTAAATTCTATTTATGTTAGAAAATAGTGATAACTGCAAGACTGTAATTTGCTTAAACTGTGTACGACATGATAGTGAGAAAGACATGATGATACATATATTAAACTATGAACGTCATTCTTTATATGTTGTTGTGACCATTAAAAGGTAAAACAGAAACCTTGAAGTCATGAACCGTAAAAGGAAGCGATCAAACATGTTAATTGACAGCCACTGATTCTGCAAGGGCAAAGCATGATCTGATCTCAAATGATAATTCTATGAGAGACTGAAAACCAAACAATGTGAGTGTTTAAATAAACAAGTAGAAGTTGAACATTTTGATCTAATTTTAAACAGTTCAGAATAACTTTTTTTTCAAACATCTTTGCATAAGGAAACTTGCATATGTCAAAGGTACATGTATAATGCATTAAACCCCCTGACCTGTATTCATAAATGCATCCTCATACTCAAGCATGAACTTTGTGCCCAAGAAAATTAGCGAAATTTGAATATTTTAACACAGGAACTAGTAATTGGGCAAACAATCTGAGTCTGAGTCACGATAATATGAACATTTTTAAAGCATTTTCAAGAATGACATAATTTGAACATGTGGCTTCCTTTATAAATAGTGCCGAATATTTTTAACTGCAAACGTGCATTTACAGAAAACTAACAAAACATGTTATTTCTAACAATGGAGCATTTAGACTTTAAGTTTGTCATACGAATGTAGCGCATGAAATATATTCACAGTTAGGAAGCCTGTTAAACAACGACATTCCCTTGAGGCGTTGCTCTGCTCCAATGTGTTATTTAGAGAATTAATCTTGATACAACTATTTCCGTTGGCTATTTCACCAACAAACTCAAGGTTAGGGCACATAGCCTAAATGACAGTTTACACAAATAATAACGTGGAGAATATGTGACTTACTAGGAGTCTACATTCTCCAACTTAACACCTACCTGTGAGATACAATAGACTTGAACACTTTTACTCATAATTTACATAGAGATATCTGTATCACACAAAGGAATGTACAGCATGATTTGGATGTACTCTGCTGCATTATTTTGTGTCGGATACTGTTCACCGACACTTATTGATTCTGAAATTGAAGGACGACAGTTCTTAGAGAAGTTTGATGCAGAAGCATCTCTCCAACACGGTGAAAACGTTTTAGCGAAATGGAACTATTTCACAAATCTTACCGCCAAAAACCAAGCTGCTTTGGTGAGTATATTTTAATGATAAGTTACTCTCAAAGTTTTAGTTATATAATCTACATAGGTAAGATTCCTTCTTCAAAAACACATAAAGTATTTGTTTATTTGGAGATGGTTCAGGTTTTGTTATAACACTTGTATATTGTCTGCTTTTTTAGTTTCCATTATTGAAGCATGGTCTGTATTGCTTACAGATAAAATGCATACTAATGACGTAAAATGTTATTTACTTTGTAAAATTAGATATATCTGCTTCGATATAACTTCAATTACCTCTCGACTTGACAATATCTTTTTTTTCATGAGGTACACGTATACCAGCGTTATTTTGCATAGTTAGTTATTAAAATTGTGAAAAATAAAATGACAAAAAGAAGAAATAACAAATTTAATTGTATCAAATGGGGCACTTTTTGTTCATGGTGATATCAAAAGAATATATATAATAGTTTCCCGTTGAATAATATATATATTTCACTAGTTTTGAAGAATACCGTGATTTTTCACTTTTGTAAATCACGATTGAAAATATCAATGTTTTCTGCAATACGATTGATTCAGGTAATATTTTCAGGAACAGTTCTCAGATGTTCTCAAATACTGGCTCATTGTATTGCATATAAATCTAAGTGATTTGAAAGATAATCTGGTAGTTAAGGCGTATATTGCTATCATTTCAATTGGTAAAAATGATTTTACACGGTGTTTTCTTTTATCATATTCGTTTGAATAAGAGGTAAATATTTTGCATAGTGGTTTTTCAGTTTTGTCGGAACACAACGCGACATTTCCACTTATTAACCACACCCAGCGCTTTGAATGACAGACGTTAACTTCCGCAGGCTTTGTGTGTAAGTCTGTGGACAAAGTTAACCTGTTACAGTGTGAGCATAGATGTAATAATGAGCCGAGTAAGGAAGCAATTAAATGTATTTACAATGTATATCATTTCTTAATGCCTATTTTTCTATGACACTTTGCTAATAACTAACGAATTCACCGCACGTATATATCGTCACTAAATACAATGTCCTGTATTCAACACATGTAAACATTTTCGTTTTGCGCACCACAGCTCAAATGATGCTGACATGGTTTAAATCTTCAAAACGATTGAGGCATGTATCGCCGAGATCTACGTCCTTGGAAGTATAAACGGTTTGACAAATAAACTAAAACATCAAAATCGTATATTAATGTTTTGGTTGTCTACTTTTTTCAAAATATCAAAAACGTTTTTGATTTATTGGATGTTAAGATCAGAATATCTTATAAAAAATTATCAAAATATAAAAAAAATGATTTTTTTAAATATTTTAATGAGTTGTGCAAATGACGATATGCCATATTGTTCAATATTGGTGATTGATGTTATCTATGAGCCTTGTTAACCCCCTTATCGACTATTGCTATAAGATGTCAGAAAGAAAGTTTGTTAGATTTGTCAGTATTGATGATCTCATTGATCTATGACCTCATGAAAGTAAGCTATGTCCTATCATTATCAAAACTCAGTTGTGTATTAAGTACATCTCTGACACGAACATCTGCTCAATTTGAATATCCGAGGCAAACCAGTAAAAAGACGATTATGTCAACTATATACTTCTCAGATTTAAACGTATACCCACAACCTCCTCTATTTTATAATATTTTGTTTTGTTGATTTTTTACAGACAAATGCAACAAGGAAATATATTGCATTTCGGAAAAATCAATCAAAGGAAGCTGCCCAATATGACTGGAAAACGTTTAAAGATCCTGCCGTTCGTCGACAGTTTGAGAAATTAGTCCAGATTTCTCCACACAGTAATGACGTATCGCGAAACCAGGTAAGATGCAATGACCCAGGTCTAAAATGTGTCTAGTTAAGCATTAGCGTACATTCTTATTATATTTATACATGGGATTGAACGTAATATAATACTCACTAAGTAAGAAGCGTATGCTAAAATGATTCTGTACCCTCAATTAAATGTAACCCCATTCAAAAATGTCCTTAAGTACACTAGGTTCTTTTCAAGGTGTAATATCAATAAATGAAAAATATAGCCATCAGTCTCGACCAGCTGTCTCCAATATTGTTATAAAAATGTTACAACTGAAATAACGTCAAAATCTCCTAATTGCTTGAGCGCCATACCTTCTGATTTTGCCATGTTCATATAGCGAAAATACAGAGAAAATACACGAATACAGTAACTGGGTACTTTTCGACGCACAGTATATCCCAACTCATTAAGACATTTTTAGACGATACTTTATCATATAAAGAAATAATATTATATTATTTCTGAATCCAGTTTTGACTTTTCTTTCTTTTATGATTAATGGGGTTTTCCATAATAATTATTTCGAATAATAGATGGTGTCGTCATTGATTAATAAGTTAAAAACAACAAAGTTTGCCATACTGCCAACAGTGTATAAAATGTCTTACTGCCAACAGTACATACAGTGTCTTATTAGCAACAGTAGATAAAGTGTCTTATTGTCAACAGTGTATAAAATGTCTTACTGCCAACAGTACAAAAAGTGTCTTATTGCCAACAGTAGATACAGTGTCTTATTGCCAACAGTAGATAACGTGTCTTACTGCCAACAGTGTATAAAATGTCTTATTGCCAACAGTACATAAAGTGTCTTATTGCCAACAGTAGATAAAGTGTCTTACTGCCAATAGTACATAAAGTGTTTTACTGCCAACAGTAGATAAAGTGTCTTACTGCCTACAATACATTACGTGTCTTTCTGCCTACAATACATTACGTATCTTACTGTCAACAATACATAAAGTATCTTACTGCCTACAATACA
>NW_018479441.1:2359-6887 GCF_002113885.1 Mizuhopecten yessoensis | reverse complement strand
ATGTGAATGATAAATGTTGAATCAACTAACTCAGCTTTCTGACATATACATCACCTATCTGTATATATTTACATCAAAATTGCTGTAAAAACGGCATACCTCAGGTAAACACATGTCAAAGAAACCAAGACCTCCTCATTAAAAATATAAAACAAATCCCCCCCCCCCCCCCCCCCCAAAATCAAACCAAACTAGAATTCTGCAACGTGGCCGTGTACTAAAAATAACATAAATCAAGATGAATTTTAAAATCTCACTTTATATTTGAGTATGTGGCGACTGATTATGACAATAATTCTGCGCTCTTACCGAGTTTGGCATCATTACAGCTGCACTTAACTGGACCGTCACTATAATAAATCCTCAGCAATACTTTCATTTGCCTCATTCCGGTTGAAAATGACGTGCAACAGATTAATAAATCACAGTGATTCTCACCAATTAGAACTGTTTCTAACCTTTATATTTTAGGCCAACAAAATCAAATTGTCATTTGAATAATCACGGAATTAGATTAGGAAATTGGAGTTGCCAATCATTAAACATGTAGCAACTTCGCAGACATTTTTCAAAGTTCCCAATGGCTCTTCGGAACACTCGAGTTTCTTTCGGAAAAGTTTATAACTCGGGATTATTCCAGCCATTTTAGTATATATTAATGTGTGCTTCCTACAACCAATCTTTTAAAATTTCTGCGTAAATATAATAATTAATATTTAAATATATCAATTATACTTATTGATAATATTTTATATTGGTGTAAGTTATACTTCCTGTTCAAAAATACGAAACTATACGTGCGCAAAGCTAGTTTTACACAGCTCCCGTTTATCGGACTCGACATGAAGCCTTAAAGGGTGGTTACTTGGTCCGATTACCTGCTACAGTTCATCTATTACGCTTTAAATGAGGAAAATGAGTCAAACAGGTGAAAGTCTTAATGATTATGTATATTGAAGTGAAAGCATTTGGTAATTGAGAATATTCTCTTATTTTGTTGCATTTATTTGAAAACGAAAGTAGAACCACGGAATTAGAATAGATCCGTGGTAGAACACTTTACTTGTAATTATCTGTAATACACTTACATTTAGTATCACAAACAGATATTTCACCTGTATTTACTATTACAGACATGTACCATTATAACATTAGCACTGTAGTGCTATTCTTGCGACAAAACATGATAATTGTTAAATTTAATATATGCTTTATCGCAAGAATAGCGTTACAGCTTATGTTATTATGTTACATATGTATATGCGACGTTAAATAAAGCTTTTTGACTCTTGACAGGTATCACATCTGAATTTACTATCACAGACGGGTATAACACTTGTATTTAGTATCACAGACAGATATTACAGTTGTATTTATTATCACAGATAGGTAATACACTTGTATTTATTATCACAGACAGGTTATATATTTGTATTTAGTATCACAGACAGATATAATACTTGTATTTATTATCACAGACAGGTATCACATCTGAATTTACTATCACAGACAGGTGTTACACTTGTATTTAGTATCACAGGCAGATATTACACTTGTATTTAGTACCACAGACAGGTAATGTACTTGTATTTAGTGTCACAGACAGATATTACACTTGTATTTATTATCACAGACAGGTATCACATCTGAATTTACTATCACAGACAGGAGTTACACTTGTATTTAGTATCACAGGCAGATATTACACTTGTATTTAGTACCACAGACAGGTAATGTACTTGTATTTAGTGTCACAGACAGATATTACACTTGTATTTATTATCACAGACAGGTAATATACTTGTATTTAGTATCACAGACAGATATTACACCTGTATTCATTATCGCAGACAGGTATCACATCTGAATTTAGTATCACAGACAGGTATTACACTTGTATTTAGTATCACAGACAGGTATCACATCTGTATTTAGTATCACAGACAGGTATTACACTTGTATTTAGTATCACATACAGATATTACACTTGTATTTATTATCACAGACAGGTAATATACTTGTATTTAGTATCACAGACAGATACTTCACTTGTATTTACTATCACAGACATGTATTATACTTGTATTTAGTATCACAGACAGGTATCACACATGCTAGTACATTGTACTTTAACACACATCTACAGTAGGCAAGTTTACTTCGCTGTACTAAAATACACCTAGCAATAAAACATGCTAATAGCAGTTACAAGAACTAATGGTTTATACACTGTAAACTACTTGTTTTACATCACTGTTTGTTTATATTCTGTATACTATTTGTATCTTTTTAAGGATTAAGTCCTGTACATGGTCTGGCGAGGTAAATGAGATATAAATCCATGGGTCTTGAGACATAATGAGTTATAAAATGCTTCTTCACATCTAACTTTTCTCAAAGCCAATTGAAGGTTATACCCGATCAATTCAACAGAACAGAACTTGTTTTAATTTACATTTAGTATAATCATGATTTTTGTTTTATAATTTCTAAAATATCAGTCTTGTATAAGTGTCTGACTCATTGTGTGGCATCATTAAGTAAGATAAAAAAAACTGTTACCTGGTATGTATAAATTACAACTTTAGAACAATACAATATATAAATACATATATTTCAAGCTGAAACTTTTGAGAAAAAATAGAATCTGAAAGTTATAAGAAGGTATGCATTCTGCACCAATTTTCTGTCTTACTCATACATGTATGCCAACTGTAAAGTTTATAGAAAAATCAACCACAGACCCTTTAGTAGATATATATATATATATATGTTGTAGGACGAGGAATAGTGATAAAGTTAGTGCCGTTGCTGGGGCTCGAACCCACGACCTTTGGCTCTCCAGCCCAATGCTCTACCACTGAGCTAAAAGGAAATTCCCTACAGCTGACACTTGTAAGGCAACCTAATCAATGCACATCTTTTACACATATATATATATATATATTCAGTCCAACTTCAGAACAATGTAAATATTACTCTGTATTACTCTTTAAGTGTATATATATACTGTGTATACCAATCCAAATTATATACGCTGTTTAGTGTATACATTGCACATATTACCTCTCATAATAAACTCTGCAGACAACTACTGTTTACGTACTTAATACTTAGTATGTGTTCTCTATATACATATACTCTGTATATCAACTTTTTACATGAATAACAAGAGGCTGTATATCAACTTTTTACATAAATAACAAGAGGCCTGATCAGGAACAGTTCATCTGAATTTTTTTTATTTCAATTTAAAACCTTTGAAATGGCATACTCTTGATATCAAGTGTATGGGTTCCCTATATAGCTAAAACAAGTCGTTTGAAGTGTTGAAATATTTGACCCCCGTGACCTCAAATATAACTGAAGGTAATTTTTGTAAGCAAACTTTGTCAAGCTCTATCCAAGGGAGCTTAAACAGCCAAATATCATGATTTTAGGAATTTCATTTCTTCAGAAGTCATTTGAATTTGTTTACCTATTTGACATCTGTCACCTTGGCAGTAAGTTTGAAGTTCACTCTTGTATTTCAACCAAATGTACTATGAAGTATGCATCCTTAGACCTGGGAGTTTTAGATGTTATGCAAGAGACCAAAAGGGCCTGTTTCATTCACTTTTAATAGGATGTAGTGAAATATCCTCATTAAAAAATATATTGAAGTTAAGACACTAGGCATAAACTCACATTGTTCCATCAAACCAGGTAAATAAATAATGAAAGGTGTAGCCCCAATTTGCTACTGAGAAGCAAAGCTAAAAATAGCTTTAATAGAACTATTGATGAAAGGATTCTGCAATGATTGCACATGCCTTCTGGTTGACTTGTTTTCATTGACAGTATTATATCCTATATCTCTTGACAAGAGAAGAAATAATGTTATTACTAAGATTATTAAGTTACATGAGGTATGTAAAGAAATCAGAGAACATGTATAAAAGTGTGATAGTATGAACTGTACATGTGTAATAACTGTCTGTGGTAGTGTATACATGTGTAATACTTGTCTGTGATCATATGTACATGTGTAATAACTGTCTGTGGTAGTGTATACATGTGTAATACTTGTCTGTGATAGTGTTTACATGTGTAATACCTGTCTGTGATAGTGTGTTCATGTGTAACACCTGTCTGTGATAGTGTGTACATGTGTAATAACTGTCTGTGATAGTGTATACATGTGTAATAACTGTCTGTGATTGTATATACATGTGTAATAACTGTCTGTGGTAGTGTATACATGTGTAAATACTTGTCTGTGATCATATGTACATTTGTAATAACTGTCTGTGGTAGTGTATAAATGTGTAATACCTGTCTGTGATAGTGTGTACATGTGTAATACTTGTCTGTGATAGTGTTTACATGTGTAACACCTGTCTGTGATAGTGTGTACATGTGTAATACCTGTCTGTCATAGTGTGTTCATGTGTAACACCTGTCTGTGATAGTGTGTACATGTGTAATACCTGTCTGTCATAGTGTGTTCATGTGTAACACCTGTCTGTGATAGTGTGTACATGTGTAA
>NW_018479441.1:0-165 GCF_002113885.1 Mizuhopecten yessoensis | reverse complement strand
ACATACATGCATTCACCATCAGTTTTATTTGGATTGAAATTTACCTATAGCTAGCACAGGTATATCATAATAGGTTTATGTTTTTGACTCCTTGAAATCGAATCAAGTGTATTCCTATCCAAGCTTTAACAGTGGCATTTCAAAACTTTCATTTGATACAGATTT
>NW_018479440.1:0-6860 GCF_002113885.1 Mizuhopecten yessoensis | reverse complement strand
CAAAATAAGAACAAAATAGACAATCGATTACCTATATAATGATGGTGATATTGATATAACCAAACGGAACAGACACAAAATCTGTTGTGTTCATCAAATAATATTGCAAGGTACATGATTGAAAAACAAAAATATCTCCATTACTTTCAAATGATTTTTGAGGCCAACGGATGATAACACAATAAAAAGGTGTTACTTCAGTATATTTCGTTACTATACTAATGCACTGTTTTAGTCATCAAGAAAGTTATCAGTCGACTAGACTTACTCCATTAATTGCAAGCAGAGCTCATATTTACTTAATATTGCAAACGTCACACATTTGAATAATGTTTTTATTAGTAAAAGTAAGAATAATGCACTTAAATCCGGAAAACAGAATGAGATCAACATTTGCAGATTTTATAAAGAAGTGTGGCACGTGGTGCGCAAGCTTCCCTTAAAGAAATATAAAGATTCCATTTTCCATTTTTTTTTTTTTTTTTTCCTGCTATAGTTCTGACTTTTTTTTTATATATTTTTAATTTTTTTATAAGATGAACTTATTTTAAATGAAAGTAAGCAAGACTGGTAACGAAAATGTTCAATTTCATTTCAGACTTAAAAGCAATCAGGATAATGTATCCGTGTAAAAAGTATTTTGAACTCATAATCAACCAAACTAGGGCCAAAGAGAAACATTAGAACACAGTGATGATAATAATCAGATAGACGTTAACATCACATAAGGGATTAACTTAGATCTCTCACAGGCATGTCCTTTAAGTATTTCATTCGACAGTCGCCATCTACAGAAAACAGGATACAAGATAAAAGTTATATAAACATAAAACAACTGCAATATGAAAGACATGTTTGCTTTAAATACCAAGGAATGCATTGACCTGTTCAATTGTATATACCCTCCTGAACTCAAGGAAACAACATACTCGTCTACGTCAGTCGATACCTTTAACTTACATAAACAGGAGAAAACGTGCACTACAAAGATGTACAATAGTCATGACACATTTAAATGTTACGTCAAATATGACTTCACCAAAAGTTATCTCTGATTTCACGGACTTCTTCTTCACACAAAAGGTTTCGAAACCCTGCTTTTTTAAGGAGAAACATTACTAATTGACAATTTGGAGAACACAATATTGAAAAAAAAAACGTTCTACCGCAATTACTTTAAATCTATTAAAATCTATCTCAATATCATCCTTATCACAAAATCTTCTATGTAATTATAATAGGTATTATATCATTTATGATGACGTTCTTCCAAACTGTAGCATTTATTTAATAATTGGACTTGCATGTAGGCTGGTATTCATTAGTAAAACTACATTTGTTGCGAGATTTTTGCTGCTGTTTTAACTTTTTCAATCTCTTATAATCTGATGTTATAACTCTACTAATTATTGAGATGATTATTAAACCTAGTTACAGCATGGGGATCGATAAATGAAATATTAGCCTGAAAGTATTTTTATGAAAAAAACGCATTTTTTGCATTGGTGTACTCGCTAGTGCTTTCATGTAGTGCTTTAAAATATGTTTATCATCAAGAATGTGAGTTTAATCGTCATTCTTAGCAATCTTTTATACCATTATTGTTCATAGTGTGAAGACGTGGTGTTATTTCAAATACGTATGCGAAAATTCAGTTCAAAACAAAAGGTGGAAAGTATTCATATCGCACAACAAATTACTTTTTGTACCCAAAAAGATCACCTTTCTGGCGTCCACCAAAAGGCAATGCACCTGATTACAGGTTATTGGTAAAACCTATAAGGACACAAAAAGTTCCAAATTCAAGTTTGCTTCATCCCTTTGCGTATTTGATAAAGTTTTTGTTAACAATCAATTGAGAGATCACATGTAATATCGTTGTCACTTTTTAGAATTTTGTTTCCATTTTTTACACATTTTACCATTAGACTGTTGTTTTTACATTGCTTTCAGGTAATATTTCATACTCATTTGTTAATATTCATTCATAGTTGTCACAGGACATTTATTGAATAAAACACCACACGTCCTGTTGGTTCGAGTCGACATTTATTGATGACCGGAGTCTCATGCCGATTCATACAGAAAAAAACCTACAATACAAATATGGCCTAGAATCAGTATGTCGCCATATATATTTAATCTATTTACTTTGAATTAAATATTCGTATTTATGACAACATATCAGCATACATGCCATAGTTACCTTCCGAGACAGTCAAGGTCCGGTAAAATCATGTCCATATAGTAGTCACTCTTTACGAGTACGGCTGGACTGTGCAGGCGGGACCCCCAGAGGATATGTTCCACCTCAACTGCGAATTAGCGCAGCTTATAATTAGTTTTATTACTACTCTCACTCACACGTGCATGCTTACTTACAAACTCACACCCTAATTTTCATATAACTCAGCAACAATACCAAATACGGACATATAGAGACGACCACGACACAACACGGGTAGGACACCACCCTGAGCTATAAAAAGTAAAAAGGTACTTTCCACATTACGATACACAGGTGACAAACGTACAGCACACAACACACACTACGTATAACTATAAAATAAATTAGATCATAATGACCCTGTGACATAATGAAGAGTAAATGTATTGGTGAAGGCCGCCATCGTTTCTTTGCGAAATTTCGTAAACGTTAAGGTACACGAAATGTAAAAAAAGAAAACCATAATATGTATTGCTTTTGGATTTCTGACTAGAAGTGACACATATTGCTCAAATGAAGTAGTTAGTATAAAAACATGTTTTCTTTGTTTTAACAATTTTTATTTGAAGAGAAGCAATTCCACAAGTCTGCTACAAGTTGGTATTTCCCTGCCTTGTATTTCAAAAAACTCTCATTATGTTGTACCAGCATTGACTAAATCTATAGTTCCAGTGTTCCTTGGTCCTGAACATTTGAGTAGGGAACGGAAACTTTCACACAATGCATTCGTTAGAGACAAAATGACAGCCTTAATATATGTTGGACACAGTAGAACCGATTGGAGCAAGACGACAATGTAGTCGTTGATCGTGGTTTTAGAGATGTCCTACCAATGTTAGTGGCATCTGGTATTAATACCAGTATGCACTCATATCTGAAGCCTGATCAGAGCCAACCCTCTAATATACAGGCTGACATTGACAGAACAGTTAGCAAATTCTGATCGATTGTAGTCTTTTCATGGCCGTCTTAAGCATTGGATAGTTTCAAGAACTCAATTAATATCAAACTGCTTCATGGATATAATTGAGAAAGTGCTACATATTGTGATTGCAACCAGCTCTCTGCAATATAGCAAAGTAAGAATTCGTAAAGATTATGAAATATGGGTAAATCAGCACTTTCAAGACCTTATTCGTTGTCAGATTTGTTCCAGACACGAAGGACAGACTAATATAATGTTTGGATTCAGTACATCAAGACACCAAATGATGATAATCCAATAAAAGATTACTTATGCTCAGTTGGTATAGGAACTATGAGAATGTGTGCCCATACATAAAGTATATTATGTCTTATTTCATGTCGTATATACACGAACAAATGTATCAAGTGTTACAATATATTAAAATCTTATATCTAGCATGTAGTTTGCTGACTGAGTTGAACGGCTACGGTACATTAGGTAATCCCGACATATGTAAAGCGCACTATTGATTGGTCATATAATCTGTCAATCAAGTATACCTATATGGTCCTCTGTCAGCAAACTCGAGCTACAGATATATACTACCTTGTAACGGAACTGCACACAGAATCAATTTCTATGGCGTCACCTAAAACTTGTGAGAATTCCGACGGCGACTTCTGCGGTGTTCAACAGAATTGGACATTGGGACATTACAACATTTGTACAATGATTGAAAAGAAAGCACAGGTAGAACTTGGTGATACATATTCAGTATGTATCTTTGTTAAACTCGCCATGTTTTTGCTAAATTATTGCAGTCAGTTACCGAAATGGAAGCTTGATTACAAGTCGTGTTTTAAACAGTTCGGAACATTGGCAGGACTCTGTTCGTCAGTCTTTTCGGATCTTACAGGTATACCGTTCCTGAATTGCTTTCACACCACTGTTAGAAATACCGGAGAGCGACAAAACAATAGCGATATTGATTGGATTTTACACACACAAAATGTTCTGTGCTCTAACAATGTAAGCTACCCTGCATATTTATGTAGGGACACCTTTGTAATGTATACTGCCTTTATTGCCACGTGGTATGCATCGAGTGAAACGGTAATTATGATATACAGCTATGTGTTTCCGGCGGTCGGGGCCTTTGTCATTGTCATTAATTTAATACTACTGATCGTGATGCTTCAAATCATCTCAAACGACTCCATCAAGTTGCTGTTGTGTGCCATTTCAGTGTGTGAGATATTAGCTGTCATAACAATTTGTTCTTTGTGTCTTGGCGTCCACACAATGAATCGTCAACATGACTTTATGCCGTATGGTTGGTGTATAATTACAATTTTCCTTTTTGATATAGTCACGCCATTGTTTCACGNATGGCAATACAAAGATATTTCATTATTAAATACCCTTTTAAAGCGCGGTCGTATGAAGGGAAGAAATCAAGGAACTTAGTCCTCTTGTACATGACAATTACAATGCTACTCACATCGCTCTCATTCGTACCACAGATGATGCGTATTACGAAAATTAAGCAATGGCCGATTACGTCAAAATTAGACGCAACTAAAGGAATAGTTACAGCTGCAGTTCCGCAGGACGTGGCTTTTTACAAATTGAAAAATACCGCTGATACTATGCGTGGTTGTTTCACCCAAATTGCTCCTACTTCAATGATGATTATATTCGAAATTGCGTTAGTAACGGCACTGCATAAACAACGAAAGGATCACAAGGAAGTGACAAACAATCCGTCAGCCAATCAGAAAATAAGGCTGATTAATATACTGACTTCAGTTATTGTAATGATAGTATTGGTTTCTGAAATACCGGCCATAATTGTTACATTCCTCGAAATGTCGGGTTATACCATAGATTTACAGAACAGCATGGCACTCCTCAATTTCCTGCCTTTAATGCTTCACACTTTCAATCTGGTCATTTGTTGCTGCATATCGAAAGATTTTCGCGACAAGCTATTTGAATGTGCTCGAAAGTTTACGAAGTGTTAGCAGCGTCATCAAAGCCAGTTTTTTTTTTCAGAATGTAGTTACTTTGAATGTTGTGCTTTCTCCCATGTCTTGATTAATGCAAGACTTGAAACAGATTTCCATCGATTGCATCGGAAGAGAAAACAAATTCAATGAACAGTAACTTCAGAAAAAAGACCGGAAGAAGTTAAAGAATCGTCTTTTGGAGGTGAATATATAATAGGATCGTGATTATATAACAAGCTGGAAAATCGTAAGAAATAAGAAAGAAAGACAACATTATTTTTGGATAACGCTTTCCAAATAATTTACTGTAACGTAAATATTTGATCATGACTCTTTATCCTTAACCGCCATCAGTCTTTTAGTTGGCAACGTTGCTTAGTAACCCACGATCGATATACCCTAATTTCACTAGATTTGTAGTCGATTTATATCAAACGCGAGGTACCTCTACATTGAGATTTTTTATTTAGTCTTACTTTTTGTCAATCCTTTAGCTGATATCTCATTCAAGAACGTCTTGCCGTGTCGTTGGTTTATATTTTGAAACTACGTACATTTTTATAACAAACATGTAACCATTACATTTTTTTTCTTAAAATATAATAAAAATATCCTCCATCTAACATAGAATATGAAATAAAGGATTCCCCATGAGTGAACATTTAAATAAGGAGTATTCATTGATAGTTACAGATGTATTGTCTAATTGCAAAAGAAAAAAGGTTCAATATAAGCTTGATTAATATCGTGCTATGATATGTACAATGGTATTGCAGTGTTTATGTCGTTTCATCATTAAAGTCACAGTGCTGCAATTTTAAATTCCCGATATTGCAACAGAAGTGGCAGTCAAACATTTTAAATACATCCCTTCAATAGCATTGTGTATTTTCAGTTTCCATACGGTCGTCTTTTTATCACTACATTGATTAATCAAACGTGTATTCATGTACCTCATCAAGTGTTTTATCATTCGGAATAGTTCACATTTCAAAATGCCCACAATAGTCTCTCTGGTCTGCTGAGGAATCACCGTCTGATTTAAAAATTCCTTAAGCAACGTGAGCCTAACTCCAGGGTACTATAGCATCCCGCAATCTATTTCACACACGGCAATTATACAACGATAGTTCAAGCTCAAAGATTATTTCAGAAAGACGGTTATTTTGTAAGGATTTTCTCTCAGGACTGGGATACAAACTATTATCATATACATTTTCTCAAACGTGTTATTCATTTTATGTTAAACCTTAATATTGCTAATCAACATTAGATTGATATACATTATGTCTCAGCAACAATGCTGCTGTAGTAAGTTGTATATTAGTATACTAGCACAGTGAAAGGACTGTATATCAACAGATGACTGCGCAATTATCATTGTATATCAGACATTCGTAAACTACAAACTCACAGAGGAACACATATTTGACGCTGGCTAATTATAAGGTTATATGTGACAGTACATTTTAGGTTGACATGAATATTAATGTACGTTGTTGTCACATATTGCCTCCCTTGGCTATCTCTCTACTTCGCTTTTATTGGTATACATTATAAATTATCAGAGTATTTTAAATAATATACAAATGTCGTTGTACGTTATATTGTCTTGTTGTGTATATTACATGATAGTCTGTGAATAAAATTACAAAAAATTGAAATATGGTTTTTCTGGTGTTTATTAAGAAGAAAAAAAGAAAAAACGTTAGGAAAG